>NW_026067896.1:17632910-17638358 GCF_014885135.2 Alexandromys fortis | reverse complement strand
CTCTCTCTCTCTCTCTCTCTCTCTCTCTCTCTCTCTCTCTCTCTCTCTCTCTTCCTCCCTCTCCCAGTCTTTCTCCCTCTCCCTCCCTCTGTTGTTTGTTTTGAGACAAGATTTTTCTGTATAGCTCTGGCTGTCCCGGAACTCTTTCTGTAAAGCAGGCTGGCCACTAACTAAGATACCTGCCTCCCTCTGCCTCCTGAGTAATGGGACTAAAAGCATGCACTACTACACCAGCGCTTAAAAAAAAAAAAAATCTCTCCTTCTCTCTCTCCCTCTCCCTCTCCCTCTCTGTTTTTTCAGGGAGAATTTTTCAGGGAGAAATAATGGCAAACCGGGCGGTGGTGGCGCACGCCTTTAATCCCAGCACTCGGGAGGCAGAGGCAGGTGGATCTCTGTGAGTTCGAGGCCAACCTGGTCTAGTTCCAGCTAGTTCCAGGACAGGAACCAAAAAGCTATGGAGAAACCCTGTCTCGAAAAATCAAATAATAATAATAACAATAATGGCAAAGCGGGGATTTGAGAAACTGTCTCAACAAACAAATAAATAATTGCGAAGGAAAGTTGAAATTGCCAAGAATAGGCTACTTACTGAGTTTTTATTAAATGGGAAATTCCTGTTGGTGTTCTTAAGTTAGTAGCTTGTCACTGGTATTAAAAGGCCCTATTCAGGGCTGGAGAGATGGCTCAGAGGTTAAGAGCACTGTTTGTTCTTCCAAAGGTCCAGAGTTCAATTATCAGCAACCACATGGTGGCTCACAACCATCTGTAATGAGATCTGGTTCCCACCTTCTGGCCCACAGGCACAGGCAAACCACTGTATACTTAATAAATAAATAGATAGATAGATAAATAAATGGTTTATTCAGTAACAAACATGGAGACCCTGTTATGTACTTACAGTAAACCATTAGCGTCCAATGAAGGGGAAATCCCTCTTCTAGATATCTGAACAGTTTGTAGAGTTGTGCAGTACAATAACATTTTGGAAAATACCTAATGAGCACATATTTCACAGAAAAGAGGTGGATCAGCACAAAATAAGCCATTGCACTAAATAGCCCGTATATAGAACAGATACTGGGCTAGCCTGCTCTCTGTAAGGGGGCCAGATGATAGTCAACATTTCTGGTTATGTGAACTTTGAGGTCATTGTGGCAAATACTCAACACGGCATGAGCCAGGCCGTAGATGATCACATGTAAACAAGTGGTCATGGCTGTGATCCAGGGGCAGGAAAGTTTTATTGAATAAAAATGCCAATGCCATGTAAATTTTTGCATCATACTGTATTATTTTTCTTGACTTTTGAGACAGGGTCTTGTTATGTAGCCCAACATGGAACTGGCCTAAGACTCATCTCCAGGCTCTGCCTAAATAAATAAATAAATAAATTGTACCTAATGTTATTAGGTATCATTATGTCATTTTGAAACACAATTTGGTTTTGTTACTCCACTTTGCTGCCTCTTGTCTCTCATTCCCCAGCCTGTCCCTTTACCGTCTACCTTCTACCCCTAGTAAGCCGCATGTCACAGGAGTTTCACCAGTGTTCTGTTACCCTCGCCCTTTCCTCCACGTCGTGACCGCCGCCCCCCTTTCTGGTGTCAGGACCTCACTCACACCCAGACAGATCCATGTATGTAAACACTAAAAGCTGGGATCTGAATATGAAAGAAAACATGCAGTATTTATTTTTTCAGAACTTGTTTGCCTCACTTAATATGATAATGCATAGACCCATCCACTTTTCTGCAAATTTCACAATTTTATTTGTCTTTACAGCTGATAAAATTCCCATTGTGAGCACATTTTCATTATCCATTCGCCTATTTGTGGACTTCTAGGTTATTTCCTTTCGTAAAATATTACTCTTTTCATTTGTTTCAGTCACTTGAAAAACTGTAACTGGCGCTGTAATCTCACAGGTGCAGCTTGGCAGAGCTTGGCTCCCTGGCCTGGGTTTGCATACCCCTTCTATAAGAAACAAAACGGGAGGCATATTTACAAAGGAGAGGGCAAGCCTGGAGGGGTAACATTGGTTGTCTGGTGTCACACCCCTCTAGGTGGAGCTGGAGCTAGCCCCAGCACTTCTGACTGCAGCCCAGAGCTCTCCCGCATCCACTGCTTCCTCTTCGCTCTCTCTTCCTCCCCCTTTAACACTTTCTATGTCTTTCTTTCACTTCAGTGATTCCAGTGTTACCCTCAGAAATTATACAAGTTCTAAACAAGAAAATAAATAATCCAATAAATAATATTTAAAGAGTGATTTGATCAGGCCTAATTCTGACTGTATAACTTAACAGTATAAGCGAGATATGACGGTTCACGTCTGTAATCCCACCACTTGGAGGTAGAAGCGGAATAGGGATGAATTTCAGCCCAGTTCCACCTTGGGCTACATAACAACACGGTGTCTCAGAACTAAACAAGCTGTGTGACACATACTTTTAACCCCAGCACTTGGGAAGCAGAAGCAAGCGGATCTCTGTTAGTTTGAAGCCAGCCTAGTATACATAGGGAGTTAACAGTGTACAGCAGTTAAGCGTGCAAGGGAGCTCGCTGCTCTTCCGCAGGACCAAGGGACAGCTCCTAGCACCCATACTGGTGGCTCACAGCAGCCTGTAACTCCAGTTCCAGGTGATCTGACATCGCTTTCTGATGTACATACAGAGATTCAGGCATGTACACATACACATAAAATGAGGATAAACCAGTCTCTTTTTTAAAGCCAAACACAAAAGCTGGATGTGGTGGCAGATGTCTTTAATCCCAGCACTTGAGAGAAAGAGGCAAGCAGATCTCTGTGAACTCGAGGCCAGCGTGGTCTACAGACTGAGTTCTAGGACAGCCAGAGCTGCATGGGGAAAGCATGTTTTGAAAAAAAAAATGTTTAATGTATTTATTTAACAAATATACAAGCTAACGTCTTTAAAAAAAAAAAACAAACCTTCAAGCCATTTATTTATTTAGATTAGGCTGGCCTCGAACTCACAGAGATCCACTTGCCTCTGTTGCAGGCCTAATTCCAAGGTAAGTATTGAGTTACTAACTTCATGGTGATCAATGTCTTCGCTTGAGTAAGATTACTACAAGAACAGTCATGATTATCATGGTAGGAGACCCCCTTAGTAACTTCCCCCCCTTTCTCTACTTCAGTGTTATCATAATTACTTTGGTGATTTAGGCATTTGATACATGTATATAAATATATTTGGGGTGTGTGTGTGTGTAGATTTATAAACCCTACTACCACTTCTTGAACATAGCATTCCAAACTGTCTCTTGAATAAGCACCATGTATAACAGAATTGGTTTGGCCAGGCAGATGACTCAGTGGGTAAAGGTGCTTGCTGCTAAGCCCGACAACCTGAGTTCAATCCCTGGGATCCACGAGAAGAAAACCAACTCCTGCATGTTGTCTTCTGATTCCCCCACTGCATTTCACAGAGCATGTTCATGCACACACACACACACACACACACACACACACACACACACACGTAAGTAGATAAATAAATGGTGTGGGGGGGGTTGTTTTTTGTTTTTTAAAAAAAAGAACAGTTGCTTTCCCAGAAGTAAGTCTGTCCAATGTAGTCAGTTCCACCTCCATGCTTGGCTCACTGAATTTGCCAGATGGTTCAGATAAATTCAGGAGCTACGAGCCAGAACTTCTCCATTGATTTTATTTGGTAGCATGCATTGCATATAAAGAACTGACTCACCTGCAATCCATGAATGGATGTGCACTTACTCCAGGCACGAGTTACTGGGCTACCCTGACTGTGGTATATTCATGTGCTCATGCAACATGTAGATACGTAATTATTGATGCTTACCACATGCCAGAGACAAAAAAAATATTTTTGAAGTTACATTCATTTTTGTATTTGTGGGTAGGCAGTGTAGCTCAGTAGTAGAACACTTGTGCATCCACAAGGCCATGGGTTCAATCCCCAGAACTTGAGAGGAAGAGACAGTGACAGAGGGAGACTTTTAGAGGCAAGTCCTAGAGGCTACCCCTTCCCTGTGATAAGCACATTGCTTCAGCACACCGTTATATTCGCTCATTCTCACACTACCCGTAGATATATAGGCATTCGTCACGGACAAGAAAACTGCAACCCAGAAAGTCGACAAAGTAACGAATAGTAAGGATCCATCCTCAACTAAGCCCCTTTACTCCAGAGCTCACGCCTTTAGCTGTCACTAAATTATCCTGATAACAAACATTAAAATATGAGCTCCCTGCTTAGTTCAAAATTCAGTCAACATTTTGTATTGCACACACTAACATCCATGAGCCACTATTCTGAGTAAAGACAGTAAGATTGGAGCCGGTGTGGTGGTGCACGTCTTTAATGCCTGCATCAGGAGGCAAGTGGATCTCTATGAGTTCAAGGCCAGCCTGGTCTATAGAAAGAGTTCCAGGACAGCCAGGGCTACACAGAGAAACCCTGTCTCAAAAACAAAACAAAACAAAAATAAAAGAAAGAAAAAAGAGGCCATGAATTTGAAAGAGGGGAAGCATGGGGGGGGTTGAAGGCAAGAAAGGAGAAATGATATAAATACAGAGATCATCTATGAAATTCTCTAAAAAATCCAAAAAGTATCAGTTTATGCTAAATCTGGGTCACGTGGATCAACTCATGTGACTTAGGGAAAAAAAGCCATTTTGTTAAGAATAGCTAGAATCTTAGTTGTGTAAACACAGGTCACTTGGTAGACAAATTATGAGTCAACTCGCATAGTGTCTTTATTCTGAAAACATAGATTTGTTCCTCGGGAAGAACTCTGGATTAAGGGGTTCAATTTTTTTTAAAAAAAAGTTTATATATATACATCTATGTGTGTGTGTGTGTATAATACTAATGATATACTAAATACAGCAAGGAATCTGACCACTCACACCTTGCTGGTGCTGATATGAAGTGGCACAGCTTTTCTGAAAAGCAGTGTGACGCTTTCTTAAAAATTATCGCCAGGCAATGCTGGCGAACGACTTTGCTCCCAGCACTCAGGAGGCAGAGGCAGGCAGAGCTCTGTGAGTCTAAGACCAGCCTGGTCTACACAACAGTTCCAGGACAGCCAGGCCTGTTGCAGAGAGAAACCTGGTCTCCAAAATTTACATACTTTCTGTTTCTATTTGTGTAATATTCGAAAAGAACACGGTTTTAAAAGTGGAGACCAAGCTCGGAGGTGCAACCATTAGGCAGTACAACCTTCTTGAAGCTTGACTCCCTGGGGTGGTAGATAAGAATAGAAAGATAGATTGGAGAGGTGACTCAGTAGCTAAATGCTTTTGCTGCTCTTCCAGGACCCAGGTTCTGTACCCAGCACCTACACTGAGCAGCTCATAAGTGTTTATAAAGCTGGCATCAGGGGACCAGACTGCATCTTCTGGCCTCCGCGGGTACACACACACACACACACACACACACACACACACAC
>NW_026067896.1:17597307-17632238 GCF_014885135.2 Alexandromys fortis | reverse complement strand
AATAAATAAATAAATAAATAAATAAATAAATAAATAAATAAATATTTTAAAAAAATAGACCCATATCTATCGCCGGTCACAAAACTCAAGTCCAAATGGATCAAAGACCTCAACAGAAAATCAGCCACATTGAACCTTATAGAAGAGAAAGTGGGAAGTACACTTGAATGAATTGGCAAAGGAGACCACTTCCTAAATATAAATATAACCCCAGAAGCACAGATACTGAGAGAAACAATTAATAAATGGGACCTCCTGAAACTGAAAAGCTTCTGTAAAGCAAAGGACATGGTGAACAAGACAAAACAACAGCCTACAGAATAGGAAAAGATCTTCACTAACCCCACATCAGACAGAGGTCTGATCTCCAAAATATACAAAGAACTCAAGAAACTGGACACCAAAAGATCACATAATCTGGACTATAGACCTAAGCAGATAACTCTCAACAGAGGACTCTAAAATGGCTGAAAGACACTTCAGAAAATGTTCAACATCCTTAGTCATCAGAGAAATGCAAATCAAATCAACTCTGAGATTCCATCTTACACCTACAGGAATGGCCAAGATCAAAAACACTGATGACAACTTATGCTGGAGAGGTTGTGGGGAAAAGGGAACACTTCTGCATTGCTGGTGGGAGTGCAAGCTGGTACAGCCCCTCTGGATGTCAGTGTGGTGATTTCTCAGAAAATTAGGAAACAACCTTCCTCAAAACCCAGTAATACCACTTTTGGGTATATATCCAAAGGACGCTCAATTGTGCCACAAGGAGATGTGCTCAACTATGTTCATAGCAGCATTGTTTGTCATAGCCAGAACCTGGAAACAACCTAAATGTTCCTTGACTGAAGAATGAATAAGGAAAATGTGGTACATTTACACAATGGAGTACTACACAGCAGAAAAAATATCAACATCTTAAATTTTGCAGGAAAATGGATGGAGCTAGAAAACATCATTTTGAGTGAGGTAACCCAGACACAGAAAGACAATTATCACATGTACTCGCTCATAGGTGGTTTTCAAACATAAATCAAAGAAAACCACCCCACAAATCACAATCCCAGAGAACCTAGACAACAATGAGGGCCCTAAGAGAGACTTACATAGATCTAATCTACAAGGGAAATAGAAAAAGACAAGATCTCCTGAGTAAATTGGGAGCATAGGGACCTTGGGGGAGAGTGGAAAAGGAGGGGAGAGGCAGGGAGGGGAGCAGAGAAAAATGTAGAGCTCAATATAAATCAATTAAAAAAATAGGGTCGCTATGACTGCTTCATGTCTGTCAGACTAGAGAAGGCAGAAGTGGGGGTAGGGAAGTCAGCAAGAAAAGAGAATGGAAGTTTGTACTAGGTGAACGGTGAGCAGTTGGACTATGGATGTATTTTGAAGATAAAGTCAATTTGTTTCAATGACAGATTCATTTGGGTATAAAAGACACATATGAGCCAGGCAGTGGCGGTGCATGCCTTTAATCCCAGCTCTCGGGAGCCAGAGGTAGGCAGATCTCTGTGAGTTCGAGGTCAGCCAGGTCTACAGAGCAGGACAGGCTCCAAAGAGACAGAGAGAAACCTTGTCTCAAAAAAAAAAAAAAAAAAAAAAAAAAAAGGAAAAAAGAAGAAGACATATGTGAGTCAAGATTGACACCAAAGTGTTGGCCTACACACCCAGCCTGGGATGGGGAAAAATGGGTTTAAAGCGTGTTTTTGTAGGGCTGGCATGGTGGCAAATGCCCATTCCGGAATTCTGGAGGTTGATGGAGGAGCAATGAAAGCTCTGGGCTAACCTGAGCTATATACAAAGATTCTGTCTAAAAACATAAACCAAACAACAGCAAACCCACCGCTTTCCTGCCCCAGCTGTATTTCTCATCGCCGTCTGACTGTGCACTCATGAAAGCACCCACGCTAACAAGGTGCTCCAAATTCCCGACCCACAGGAACTCTGGGAGATAATAAATGGTTTGTTACTACTAAGGTTTAGAGTAATTTGTTAGGTGGCAAAAGGTGATTTTTTTCCCCTTCTTCCTAGTCTTGGAGACAGAACTAGGGAATCGCTACTTACGAGATATATCTGAACCCATTTTAAACCTTTAGATTTTAAGTCAAGTTCTTACTAAGTTGCCAAGACTGTTCTGAACTTGCTGTGTAGCCCAGGCAGGCCTTGGATTTGCAATTCTCCCTCCTCAACCTCCTGAGGAGTTGATCTTATAAACCTGTGTCACCATGCACTGATTTATCTTTGTCTTAACACTGAGTCTTAGCATTGCAGCCGAGACTGGCCTAGGATTCTCTATTTCCTGCTCCTGTCTTCTTGCTAGATGACAGGCACACTGGACCACTGCATCTGATGGGAAAGCAATGTTTAATGACTCAGGTGTCACATGGCCCAGAGGAGCCCATGACACAGCTCTCGGTGCTCTGTGGAATGCTGAAGATGGCAGCCGCACCTTGCAGATGCTGAGTCTGCAGTCAAAGCGTAAGTGATTAGTTCCTAGTTCCTAGACGTCACAGATAACCGCTGCCTCAAAAGAAATGTCGACAAGCTTTTCTGCCTGGGAATGATCATTTCCCTAACTTAGCTACATTTGTCTAAATAAAAAGCAGTCTCCATTAACCTAATGACTGTCCCCAGCTTGTGGCAATCAGGTCTAGAGTTTTCCATAACTAATGAAACCGGCTTTCCGTAGTACTTATTGTTCTTGCTGGCTTGCCTCCTCCTTATTTCTTGAGCACTTAACTACGTACCAGGCATTGGTAAATATTACTCGTGTGGTACGAGCTCGTATTTTCTCAGCAGTCTGAGGAAGTAAGTATGATCATTATCTCCAATTTACATTGAGGACTCAGAGGTCCTGGGTTGAAGGAACTCGCCTAAAGTCACAGAGATAGACAAGCCTCAATTCAGACCTTGACACCCGATTCCAAAGCCCATAAATGTAACCACTGTACACACCCCCAAAACTCAGCTGACTCATGAGCTGTGTTGGAAGTTGCACACAAATAATGCTGTCATTAACTAAACTTGTGAGTCCTAAAAGGATTGTTCTTCCTTCTCTTTTATTTTTCTTCTTATTGCCTAGATCATGAAAAAAAATGTTCAGCTGTGTGTGATGATTCACACCTGTGATCCTTGTCCCTGGACGGTCGAAGCAAGAGAATCGTGTCTTCTTGGCAAGCCTTGGCTACAAAGTGATCCGGAGGCCAGCCTGGGTTGCCTCGTGAAACCAGTGTACAACAATTGGAGAAGTCTAAAGATAAAGGTAGAACATGAATCTAAGAGAAGAAAACCATTTAAAAACTAAAGCTTTCTAATTGTGAAATACTCACTGAGTACCACGTGCCTGGGCAGCTATCCTGAGAGAACTGCGTACAATCTTTCCCTCACAATCCCTTGTCATTTCAAGATAGAGAAGTTAGGTAAAATTAAAAAACAACACAGAAAGACTCAAAGGCAAGCCAAAATTAATTATAGCCTTACGGATCTAAATTTAGAAAGTGGACTAAATTGAATGAAATAACCAGCGGGGTAAGTTTAGGAGGGAAAGACAGGGAGAAACTGAGTTCTATTCAGAGTTTTGAAGTATGAGCAGTGTATGGTTTGGCAATCAGAAAAAGGTATACCACGCAATTATATGATCATTGTCAGCTCAATTAAGCTGGGGGAAAGATTCTTAGGAGCACAGGTAAAGCTTTTCCCCATTAAATAGAACTAATGTTTTTAGACTCGTGTTCCTAATGTCATAAATAGCTAGCATTTTAAAATGCTTACAGACACACGTGCCTACAGAAACAGGGTCCATACACACATCACCCCTTTCATCTTCTTAGCAATCTGATGAGGTACATGCTATTATTATCTTTAAAGAGTAGTTAGTTGAATTTCCTGAAGTCATTCAGGAAATGATGACGTTGATCTGTTTGATTTGTAGCTGTAGCTCTTATCCACGGTTCTACCTTTCTAACTTCATTTACTGATAGAGGGTAGACCACATGGTCTAGCATGGAATCAATGACTCCCAATCAAAAAGTCATGTTACTACTCACTAACATTTTAACTTTCTTTTTTTTTTTTTTTTAAATTTGATGTGCATAGGTGTTTGCCTATATGTAAGCCTGTGTACCAGGTGCATGCCTGGTGCCCTCAGACACCAGAAAAGGGTGTTAGATCCTCTGGAATTGGAGTCACAGAGAGTTGTGAGCAATCATGTGAGTGCTAGAAACTGACTCGTGGTGCTCTGTGAGCCCCCCAAAACCTCGGTGTTGTAGTGAACACTTTACTCCCAGCACTCCAGAGTCATAGACAGGATGATCTCTACGTTTGAGGCCAACCTGGTCTGTATACTGAGCTCCAGGACAGCCATGTCTGCCTAGCAAGATCCGGTCTCAAAAAACCCCAAAATAAAGTCAGGCAGTGGTGGCACATCCTTTTAATCCCAGTACTCAGAAGGTAGAGGTAGGAGGAGCTCTATGAGTTTGAGACCAGCCTGGTCTGTAGACAGAACAAGTTCCAGTACAGCTAAGGCTACACAGAGGAACCCTGTCTTAAAAAACAAAGGAACAAACAAACAAAACAAAAATAAATAAATAAGAGTAGCAAGCGCTACTCATTGAGCTCTCTCTCTCTCTCTCTCTCTCTCTCTCTCTCTCTCTCTCTCTCTTTCTCTCTCTCTCTCTTTCTTTGCAAGTCCTTGCTTGGCTCCTGGGGACTTGGCTTGACTGGGGGTACCCAGGGAAAGATAAACACATAGACACACATTTATGGAAACGCGGGGATTGAGTGGACTGGACTCCTCTGTTGGAGAGACTGAAGCACGCTGGTAGCCCACCATGTTCACTACATATAGACGAACAAGGAGGCAGGATCATTATACACAGCTGAACAAGGAGGCAGATTTAGCTAATCTTGGTAGGTACAGTCTCTGCAGGGAAGCTGTCTTCAGATCGTAAATACCTATGGCAGAAAGTGACGATGGCTGCTTTCTGCACAGGCATCACAGGAAGGCTTTGTCATCTCTTTAAGCCTCATGCTTGGAGGAGGGTAGGCTTTGACATTTTTCCATGGGGCTAAGACGTTGAAGTCCTCGATGTGACCACGTCCATGCCAACAACACACATTCACTTCAGGAACTTCATCCACTCAGGCCTTCTTCCACTCTCCACACTTTATTTCTTAATTTCTTCCTTCTTCTTAACAGACGCTTCCATAGTCAAAGACACCATCTCTTCTGGACAACAGTAGCAGCTTTGCTATTTATTATTCTTTTCTGTTTTTCTCTTTTGTGACACACAAATAGGACCATGTACCTTCCCTGCTTAAAACCTGAGCGGGCTCTCATTGCCCCTGCTGGTTTGATGCCTGCCTTCTCCTTTTAGTCTTTACTCTCCATGAAAGACACAGCTATCTCCATCTTGTTTAAGTATCTCTCCAGCATGAGAGCATCATGTGCATAAAGGATGCTAGACGAATGGACTGGAATGAAACGAATCCCAATGACTGTTGTCCTCTCTGGTGGAGCTAGGGGGTCAAACTGGGACTGCGCACATGCTAGGTAAGCACTTAACTCTAGTCCTCTTTAGAAAGATAGATTTTTCGGCATTTGAATAGGAAATACCAATAAATGTGGAGGCATGCAGGTGGTTTTGCACAGTTTGCATTCACTAAATCATCTGTTTACTTTCTGCTTTCATGTCTCATGCTTATTAATGATAGGTGCTACGAGACAGCATCTGTGTGTTTTGTGGTTCTCTGCTCTATTCTAGTTCTGTGTCAGGGTCATGTCAAGTGCGTAGTAAGTATTTGCTGCATGAAAGATTTCAGTTACCAATGCGATTTGTGAGGACAAATAGTTCAGGTTAGGTCACAATTGTTACAGGAAAGCATAACCAGTTCTAAAAAGCTGTGGAGTATGAGATTCTCTCACTCATTCAAAATTATAAAGCACCTACCACGTGCTAGAGATACTGCTAGACAAAGTCCTATTACCATGAAGCTTGAAGTCTGGTGATAAACAGGCAATTAAATACATACATACATACATACATGTATGGATGTATTTAAAGGGAGAGAAAGAACAAGACACTTCAGGGAATATATAGGAGACATTTAACCCAGACATAGTGTTAAGAAGTGATTTCTAGTTGGACAGTGGTGGCGCACGCCTTTAATCCCAGCATTGGGGAGGCAGAAGCTGGCAGATCTCTGTGAGTTTGAGACCAGCTTTGTCTACAAAGCAAGTTCAGGACAACCAGGGCTACACTGTGAAACCCTGTCTTCGAAAAACAAAAAACAACAAACAAACAAATGATTTATAAATTGTTGCTAGTTAAAAGAAGAAGGTGCAGAAAGTGATGGAGTGAACACCTTTGCGTGTGCAGCCCTTAGAGGGAAAGCCAGAGCTTTCTTCTTCGTAGCCTAAGGCTCTTTCTTTCTTTCATCCAACCATGTTTATTTTATTACACTCGTATCATACGCCAGGCATGTATTACACCATCATTAAATTTTGTCTACGACTACTTAGGAAAAAAAATCTTCAGAACTGTTGGTAGCACGTCTCAGCTGTTCGCTTCCTCTTAAAGGGCTTTGTAGACGCTTTGTGTTTACTAGATTCATGGATTAACGTATGAACAAATCTGAACTCTAAGAGTAAAAGCCATTTATTATCAGGTCTGCTCGACAGAATAGTTTTGTGCTGATGGAAATATTTCAGCATATTTGCACCAACCAACATGGCAGTCATAGATGGATGAGTACTCGAAATGTGGCTTGGGCGTGGCCTGAGCCAAGCTTCAGCAAACAGGTGGGTTTCGGATCTCTTCCCTAAAGGTGCAGATTATTTGGTAAGTGCTATTAAACGTCTACATGCTGAGCTGTTGAATGCTACTGGTGCTAATAAATACCTGTGCGTGGTGGCAAGCCATAATTAGCACCTTACTCACTGAATAGCAATCAATTCCGCGTTCTGGCATCCTGACAGACAGATGGCTCCACGGGGTGAGAGGGTTCACGTTCCTAACTCCACCTCCTTTAGGGCTCACTTGCGGCAGTCCATCATCCTGAACTGCATCACGGATCTTGTAGTTCAACGTGAGGGTGACATCACTGCCGGTGTCACCTAGGAGGGGGGCCTATGGCTATGATTGATTTCCGGTATCCCGTTGTCTTTTGGGAATTGTAGTTCAAAGACGCAGGTTGTACCTCAGTACTCATGGTCTGGGAACTACAACTCCCTGCTGTCCGCGAGATGCGCCCGGCTGTACTCTGCGAGCTGTGCGATTGCCTCAGCAAGTGTGAAGTGTGTGCTTTGGTGTCCTGGGAAGCTAGGATTCCCCGAGTGGGAGGGAAAAGTTGGAGCCACTTCTCTGAGGGTATCATTGGGACCGCTGTGCTGGATCTTGAGTCATTTGGGCGACACCATGGCGGTGAGTTTGGGCGGGAAGAGCATCCTCAGGTTTGGGCCCTGGAACCCAGCTGTTAGGGTATTCGGGACTCCCCACATGTGCCTGTCGCCGGGAAGGGAAACACCCTTTTCGGAAAGACTCCTTTCCCTCGCTGGAGGCACGATTTCCCGGAGAATCATTTGCTTTTCTCGCTAGTTGAGCCAGCGTCTTCACTTTACGCGGACTACTTAAATTACTAACACGGAATTTCGTCGTGTTTTAAGTAAAAATAGAGAAGACTATGTAAACGTTTCCAACAATCGGGCACCTCACTGAGAATGTGTTTAGTGTCTCTGAAGCACTGACTTTTAAATATATTTTATTTTACAATTAAGCAGCTGGACCCGGTGGCACAGGTCTAGTAGTCTCAGCTACTTTGGAGACCGAGACAGGAGGACTGAAAATTAAAGACTTGCGTGGGCGTGGAAAAAGTTCAAAGCCAACCCGAATAACTTAGCGAGACTGTCTCAAAATAAAAAGTGAAAAGGGCTGGGAAGTAGTTCAGTCGTAGAACTCTAACCTAGCATGACCAAGGCCCTAAATTCAATCTCCAGAACTGGGGGCGAAATTAAATAGTTTAGCAGGAGGGAGCGATGACTTTCAGGAATTAGAGGTATACCTTGAGGCCTCTTGAGCTTGGTAGTCACAAGGTGTTTAGAGGACAGTCGGGTTTTCCTCCTGCCACGTTCACCTACCCAGGTTGAGGAGCAGAGATGACTGGGCAGGGTATTCCCAGGTAATACAATGATGGCAGAGTAGCTAGAACCAGAAGCACAGATGGGTACAGAGAGGCAGTGAGAAGATGGGACTGGGTGACTGGCAAGCTAAGAGTTGGCGGAAAAGGGACCCCATTATCAGGAGAAGGTTACTATAGGGTTGAAGAATTTTTGGCGCTAGAATTTTTTTTTTTTCTTTTTGGTCTTAGTCTTATGTAGCCCAGGACCCCTGAAACTCACTGTATAGCTTTATCTCTGAGTCTTTCTGCCTCTTACCTTAAAGGGGGTTGGGTTTCAGAGGTGCAATATTGTATCTGGCATAAAAGTAACTCATCTGTGCTCTTCAGATCATGGCTTTTCTTTCCTCCTCCTCCTCCTTTTTGTGGAAGTGTTATTGGAGATTGAACCTAGCGCCTTGCACACGCTAGGCAAATAAACTGCCGTTGTGTTGCGTACCCACCTTGAAAGGACTGTTTCTAGTTAGTAGTAAAATCTTTTGGAGTGACCACCCCCATGGCTGTTCATACCCATCACTGTGGGAGAAATCGTGTTAGGGAGAGAGAGCCAGGTAGGAAAAACCTCAAGAAAAAAAGGCAGGGACTAATTTCTCTGTTTTATTCTGGTGATGTGTGTGTTTCTTACCCTGCAAGGTTAAATATCTGTAAGTAAAAAGGTAATATAGTTTGTATTCATGGAATACCTTGCGGTTTACAAAAGACCTGTGCCAAAAATAGATGGGAGCATCAGGAGCACTGTGAGACTGGAAGCCAGGATAGAACTTATCTAGGGTCCTGGTTCTGTATTTAGGAACTGGTGGAGCCAGGATATGGGCAACAGAGCAAGGGAAAACAGAAATTGGAGTAAGATGATGGGTGGTATTGTCCGTTTTCACCATTTGCTGGCTTGCTGTCAAGTTCAGATTTGCTGTCTCGAAAATGGTAGTCACAGTTTATCCTGCTTCTCAGGGTTGTAAAATTGAGATGATGTTTACAAAAGTGTCCTAATAACTGCAGAATAGCAGGCTATGGTGCTACACCTCCTTAATCCCAACACTCCGAGGCAGGCAGATCTCTGAGTTTGAGAGCAGGCTGGCCTACATAGTGAGTTCTAGGCTAGGCAGGGCTATATAGCGATACCCTGTTTTCAAACAAAACCACAACAGAAAACCCAAACCACAAAGCAAAGTAAATGATCTGCAGAATACTGTGAAGATATGTATTTGCCTGTATGTGTATCTGTATATTGTGCTTGTCTGCCGCCTGTGGAGGCCAGAGGAGCTGCTCGATCTGGAACTCCCTGGAACTGGAGTTACAGAGAGCTGTGAGCTGCTGTGTGGTGGTGGGAACTGAACTCAGGTCCTCTGGAAGAATATCCTGTGCTCTTAACCTCTGAGCCAATTTTCCAGCTCTCCCTTTCTTGATACTTACATTTTTAAATTTGTGATGGAGTCTTGCTAAGTTGCTCCGTTGCCCTTGACCTGCTCTACATTCCACACAGGGCTGGCACTTGCTGTCCTTTGTGCCTCCCAGGTGGCTAGGTTTACAGTTCTGTGCCACCAGGCCTGGCCTGGAGACGCTGATTGTCACAACCAGGTGTGTGCTATTAGTACCTACTGAGTAGAAACCACTGATGCTTTAAACATCCTACAGTGCACCAGAGAGCCCCTGAGAGCAAAACCTGGCACAGATGCCTCCTGAATGCACCATTCCTGCTGGGTTCAGTAACTGATTTTTAATATTATTCATTTACATTTTAAGGTAGGCTTGAAGAATTTGATTTGTCAGTGAACAGCTCAGTTTTGTTTTTTTTTTTTTTTTTTTTTTTTTTTTTTTTTTTTTTTTTTTTTTTTTTTTTTTTTTTTTTTTTTTTNTTTGTGAGCCTGACTTCTTTTTTTCCCTCTTGGTTTTTCACACAGGGTCTCAGGTAGCCCAAACTGGTCTCAAACTTGCGGTTTGCCTGAGGGTGCATTTGAATTTTGATCCTCTTATTTCCACCTCCCAGGTGCTGGGATTATGGCATGCACTCACTTTCCCGGCTCTTATTTCTTTTAAAGCAAGCCATTCTGTCTCTTTTTGTATTTAATAGGAAAGAAAAGGAACAGCCAAAGTAGACTTCTTGAAGAAGATCGAGAAAGAAGTCCAGCAGAAATGGGAAGCTGAGAAAGTGTTTGAAGTCAATGCATCTCATTTGGAGAAGCAGAAGCAGACCAGGTGAGTCGGTGACGATCCCCACACCCATCTGCCCAGGGAGAGGGAAGTGGGACAGTGTGTATAGTGGGCTGGAGGAGCTGAGTTCCACCTTGTACTCAAGTCGAACTCCTTCTACGGAATTCTTAGATTTGTTCACATTAAAATAAAAAAAAAACATTTATTTTTGTGTGTTTGCAAGTGTGGTACATACGTGATATTCAGAGGACAGCTTTCAGGAATCAGTTGATTGCTACCATGTTGGTTCTGAAGATTGACCTTGAGCCTGTGTCTGCTGAGCTATCTTACCAGCCCTTAGATTTTTTAAGTTATTATTTTTCACATTTTGACAAAGGAAAATGTTTTGAAGTTTTGTATTTATTGGCCGATAAAAAGAAAACTTTTTCTTTGAGAGATTCTTACTGATATTACCTCCAATATAGAATAAAATTTTGAAGGGTCACTATATTTGTTGATTTTATTTTATAAGTACTATATTGCTTTGAAACTAAGATGATAATTTTTTTAAAATATTTATTTATTTGTTTGTTTGTTTATTTATTTATTATGTATACAATATTCTGTCTGTGTGTATGACTGCAGGCCTGAAGAGGGCACCAGACCTCATTACAGATGGTTGTAAACCACCATGTGGTTGCTGGGAATTGAACTCAGGACCTTTGGAAGAGCAGGCAATGCTCTTAACCTCTGAGCCATCTCTCCAGCCCCCTAAGATGATAATTTGAGGCAAATTGTAGACAGTAATTATTGGAGGAAAAGCAAAAGCAAAGTAATTGTCCTCAAAAAGAATGCTACAGTTGCTGGGCATGGTGTCCGTTTCTTTGATCCCAGCACCCAGCACTCAAGAGGCAGAGGCAGGTGAATCCCTGAGTTTGAGGCCAACTTGATCTACAGAGTGAATTATAGGACAGCCAGGACTACACAGTCTTAAAAAACAAACAAAACAAAAAAAGAAAAGAATGTTACAATATGTTAAATTAATATGCATGCATATATATATAGACATTGTCCAAGTAGGGCATGGTGGTGCACACCTTTAATCCCAGCACTTGGGAGGCAGAGAATGTGTGTGGTAGTAGCTAACTGTGAACTAACTGTGTGCTAGGAAACATACCATAGTCTCATTGAATCTTAAGAATTTTTATTATGTTTACTTGATATTATTTTTTAATGTTTATGGATGTTTTGCCTGCATGTATGTCTGTGCACCATGTGGATACCTGGTGCATACAGAGCTCAGAAGAGAGTGTCAGATCCCTTTGACTGGAATTACAGACGCTTGTGAACTGCTGTGTAGGTGCTATGAGCTAAACTGTGGTCTATAGAAGAGCAGCAGATGCTCTTAACTACTGAACACCTCCAGTCCCTTGCTTAGCTCCTTAATAGCTTTTTAAGGTGAACGCTTCTTTTTGTCTTTTGAGACAAGGTCTCACACTATCCCGGTCTGGTCTCCAACTTGGCTATGTAGCAGAGAATGACCTGACTTGATCCTCTGCCTCCTCCTAAGTGCTAGGATTACAGGCATGTGTCACCATGCTTGATATATGTGGTGTTGGGGATCAGACCCAGCACTTTGTGTATTCTGGGCAAGCACTCAACTAACTAAGCTGTTCTCAACCCGGTAAAAAAAAAAAAAATTAAACTACATGTAGCAGATGGTGAAGCAGATACAGAGAGGCTAAGTAAAGTTCTCAAAGTTGATAAGAGTTCATAGGGTGTGACTCTTTCATACTCCTGTCCTTCCAAGTATTTTTTTTTTTTTTTAAGGGTATTTCTCTGTAGCTCTGGCTGTCCTGGAGCTTACTATGTAGACCAGGTTGACTTGTAACTCACCCTGCCTCTACCTCCCAAGTGCTGGGATTAAAGGCATGTAGGACTACTCCTGGCTTTGCCCTTCCAAGTATTAACCAGGCAAGACTAGCTTTTTTGTTTTGTTTTGCTTTGAAAGATTTATTATGTATGTAGTGTTCTGCCTGCATGTTTGTCTGCAGGCTAGAAGAGGGCACCAGATCTCATAAATGGTTGTGAGCCACCATCTGGTTGCTGGGACTTGGACTCAGGACCTCTGGAAGAGCAACCAGTGCTCTTAACCCCGACTAGCTTGGTTTTTAAGAGCTGATGAACTTAAGGTGTAACTGTAGATGTTTCTAGGGCTTACTAATTAAAAAAAAAACTATCATCTTTACTTACTACTTAGGTAAACTCCAATGGAATGCATGTAGTGTGCTATATTTAAAGTGAAAGAGAAATTGCTAGCATACAGTATTGTTATACCTTAAACTACAGTTTGTTATTCTGTTGCTTGGTTTTAGAATTTTAGTCCACATTAAATCAATTTAATAAGAAATGAACCACTGGGGCTGGAGAGATGGCTCAGAGGTTAAGAGCACTGGCTGCTCTTCCAGAGGTCCTGCCCAAACTTGCTATCTTTTAAGTAGCTAAACTTTATTTATTTATTTATTATTATTTTGTTTTGTTTTGTTTTTTGTTTTTTTCAAGACAGGGTTTCTCTGTAGCTTTGGTGCCTGTTCTGGAACTAGTTCTTGTAGACCAGGCTGGCCTCGAACTCACAGAGATCTGCCTGCCTCTGCCTTCTGAGTGCTAGGATTAAAGGCTTGTGCCACCACCGCCCAGCTCTTTATTTTGTTTTTAAAAGAGATTTTATTTTTGTGTTCACGTGTATGAGTTGTTTTACCTGCATGTAAGTATCCCAGCAGTGCCTGCAGGGTTCAGAAGAGGGCATTTCATCCCCTGGAACAGTTACAGATGATCGTGAGCTGTCATGTGGGTTCTCTTGTTTGAGCAGCAAAAGGACAGCAACATCTGTCCAGCTCCTCCAAAAACTAGACTTGCCACAGAGTACTTGCATGACCCAGCAGCCTTTCCATTTTGTTGTGAAAGAAATTTAACATTTTCTTTTTTGTACTTTCCTTTTCACATGATTACTTTGCAGCAAGGGGAAATACTTTGTCACTTTTCCATATCCATACATGAACGGACGCCTTCATTTGGGACACACGTTTTCCTTATCCAAGTGTGAGGTAAAGCTCCTGTGTTTATTACTAACCTGGGATAGGGAGGGTCTATATTAAATACCAGTTTGAAAAAAAAATTGCACGTATAAAATTCATTTCCTCTTAAGGGAATTCAAATACTTACTTTTAAAGAATTTTTATACCTTAAATTTTATGTTTTTGTTCCATGTCATGTGCGTATTTGTTCAGGGTTCTGGACATATGTATGTTCAAAATTTCTATGTTGGTTAAAACAACAAAAAAGACAGTGGAGTAGAATTTTGCAGTGACAAAATGTCTGTTCTAAAACTGGGAAGAGGGAAGTTAGTGCTGCCAAAAGTTAGCATTTTGCCTTGCAGTGGTTGCGCAAGCCTTTGATCCCAGCACTCGGGAGGCAGAGGCAAGTGGATCTCTGAGTTTGAGGCCAGTCTGGTCTATAGAACAAGTTCCACGACAGACTCCAAAGCTACAAAGAGAAACCCTGTCCTCCCCCACCCCCAAAGTTAGCATTTTGTGTACATCTGCCATTTATATTTATAATTTAAATTTGATTTTCTTCCTGCAGTTTGCAGTAGGATACCAGAGATTAAAAGGGAAAAATTGTCTGTTTCCCTTTGGGCTACACTGTACTGGCATGCCTATTAAGGTAAGACCGCTTAGAGGATTAGCTTCTACTCTTTCCTTTTTCTTAACTTTTAAAAAATTTATTTATGTATTTTTTAGGTATGATTGCTCTATCTGTATGTATATCTGCACACCAGAAGAGGGCACCAGATCCCATTATAGATGGTTGTGAGCCATCATGTGGTTGTTGGGAGTTGAATTCAGGACTTGTAGAAGACAGTGTTCTTAACCTCTGAGCCATCTTTCCAGCCCCTGGTTTCTACTCTTGAGCTTAGAGTAAAGAAAAATACCTGATTTATAATCTTGGAATTGGATTTTTCACTGATGCCATTTACATCAAAGTATTCTATTAAATGAGATAAATTTGTTATAGTGAAAATTAATTTAAAAATTCTTTAAAGGACTAGGGAGGTGGCTTAGGGTAAAGCACTTGCCAAGTGTCTTAGGATTCTATTGCTGTGAAGAGATACCATGACCATAATAGTTCTTATAAAGGAAAACATTTAACTGGGGCTGGCTTACAGTTCAGAGATTTAGTCCATTATCATCATGGCAGGAAGCATGGTGGCACGAGGCCAACATGGTGCTGGAGAGGTAGCTGAGAGTTCTACGTTTGAATCCACAGGCAGCAGAAAGAAACTGTGTGCCACACTGGTCAGACTGGAGTTTATAAGACCTCAGCCTGCCTCTGCAGTGACACACTGCCTATAGCAAGGCCATACCTACTCCAACACGATCACACCTCCTAATAGTGCTACTCCCTATGGGCATATGGGGGCCATTTTTATACGTACCATCACATTAAGTAAACTTGATGACTTGAGTTCAGAGCCCCAGAACGTAGCATGAGTTCTAATAGGTCTTAATAATAAAAGCCCGGAGTCAGGTAAAGGGAAAATGCTCATAGACCAGAGAGATGAAGGAGCCAAACCACAGCCACCTTACCTACTCAACTTCCCAGCCAGAAAGAGGCTGAGTTCCTGTTTCCTCCCACCTTCTCTCCTCCTCTCTCTGCCTAGCCATATCACTTCCTGTGTGTCTGTACAAACCTCCAGACCTCTATGGTTAACTAATGACTAGCTCCATCCTTTGCTCTTCAGGCAAGCTTTATTTGTACAAACAAGATATCGCCACATTTCTCCTGGTTGCAGTTTTACATTTTCTTCCGTGGGCTGTGCTTCACATGTAGTTTGCTTTAGACCTTTTAGTTGTCTGACATGATGTTCATTAATGCTTGACTTTAGGTACTTTGAGAAGAATACTTAGGATATTGATGAGGCATAAACTTCCTATTTTGTCACATCAAAAGCATACGATGGCAGCTTGTTCCATTTTAGCAACATTAAGTTAATATATGACAGAGTTCTCATTCTAAGGGGTCTTTAGTAATTAGAAAGTAGTCTGTGGGGACTATGTTGAGAACCTCTGAATGGCCTATTATTCAGTAGCCTAGTAGTTTTAGCATCTTTTGGTGATCCTGGCTTATTTTTTTTAAAGTATTTATTTATTTATTTATTTATTTATTTATTTATTTATTTATTTATTATGTATACAATATTCTGTCTGTATCCTGCAAGCCAGAAGAGGGCACCAGACCTCATTACAGATGGTTGTGAGCCACCATGTGGTTGCTGGGAATTGAACTCAGGACCTTTGGAAGAGCAGGCAGTGCTCTTAACCGCTGAGCCATCTCTCCAGCCCCGATCCTGGCTTATTTTAATTACCACATTTGTGGTTGCAAATGATGACTTTTTTTTTTTTTTTGGTTTTTCGAGACAGGGTTTCTCTGTGGTTTTGGAGCCTGTCCTGGAACTAGCTCTTGTAGACCAGGCTGGTCTCGAACTCACAGAGATCTGCCTGCCTCTGCCTCCCGAGTGCTGGGATTAAAGGCGTGTGCCACCACCGCCCGGCTAAATGATGACATTTTTATATGTGTATGTGGCATTGGAATTGAACTGAGGGTCTTACACTTGGTAGCCCAAGTGCTCTAACACTGGGTCACGTCTTCAAACCCAATACTGGTGACTCTCTCCCCTTTCAGTACTGGACTTTTAGGTAGGGCTTTGCTTTACCAGGTAGACAGTCTCTCTTAACCTGAATTATATCCGTATTTCTTTTCATTTAATTTTTATTTTGATATAGTCTTGTTAAATTGCCCAGGATGATCTTGAGCTTGTAATCCCCCTGCCTCAATCTCCAGAACATGTTTATGTGCCAGTAGTACCTTTCTAGTTGTATCTTACTTATCAGCTGAAACTCTTCTTTGATGTTTTCTCTGTTTTGGGGAGTGAACTTACGGGATAGCTTGGAAGAACTGTGGTGGAGAGCCCAGTTCTGTAACTTGCTAGCTTATAACCTTGGAAAAATCACTTCATGTCAGTGTCTGTTGTCTACCTCTCAGGAGTGCTGATTACTAACAGAGGGTAAGAATTTACCTTCCACTACAAAGATAATCTTCAAAATGAGAAACCATTAGTATTGTTATCCAAAATGACATCCTCTGTTTTATGTAACTTTTCATTTCCGCTGTTTAGTGTGTCAGGATGCTACATTAAGTACTATACATATTGAATAAAATACAAACTCTGTTATAGGATTTTGAGGCATGTGATTTACATCATCTGGGTTTTCTATAATATTTGTGTGTAGATGTTACATGCAATTTCAGAAAGTTGATTTTTGTTGACCTTGGAAACAGTTTATTTCCTTGAGTTCTGAACTTGGCTCTTTGTGTTCTTGTGCTGTAGGCGTGTGCTGACAAGCTGAAAAGAGAAATAGAGCTGTATGGCTGCCCTCCTGATTTTCCAGAGGAAGAGGAGGAAGAGGAAGAAAGCAACGTTAAACCTGCAGATATAACAGTGAAGGATAAAGCCAAAGGGAAAAAGGTCTGGTGGTTGTTGACGTTTCAGTTCTCTGGTGTAGTTGTACATACCCAGCACTGGCAGGTGCCTGGCACATGAAACGTACTTGGTAATTTTTAAGAAACACCCATTTACATAAAAATAGAATAAATCAAAATATTGTCTGGCTTTATTGTTGCTTTTTCACTTTAATTTGATATATTTTAGATTTAAAGGAGTTTCAAGATAGTGCAGCATTCCAGCATAACCTTTGTCCACCTCCCCTAACGTTACTCTTCTTTTTTTTTGGTTTTTCGAGACAGGGTTTCTCTGTGGTTTTGGAGCCTGTCCTGGAACTAGCTCTTGTAGACCAGGCTGGTCTCGAACTCACAGAGATCCGCCTGCCTCTGCCTCCCGAGTGCTGGGATTAAAGGCGTGCGCCACCACCGCCCGGCAACGTTACTCTTTACTCTCTAACTGTGATACAATCATCATCCTATCTAAACAGCTAACGTTAGTTCAGTGCTGTGTGCTAAACTGTAGCGTTCATCATCTGAAGTGTTTTAAAAAGAGGATTTCATTTTTTAAAAGATTTAATTTTTAATTTTGTGTGTGTGTGTCTTTGTGTGTATTTGTTATGTGCAGATACTTAGAGAGTCTAGAAGGTGTCGGGTTCCCTGGAACTGGAGTTACAGGCAGTTGAGAGCAGCTTGATGTGGTTGCTGGGAACCGAATCTGTGTCTTCTGTAACAGCAGTATGCACTCCTGATTGCTGAGCTATCTCTCTAGCCTCCTGTATTTGCATTAGAAATTGTGTGTGTGTTGAGGGGAGAGGCAGGGGCAAGCTTCCCAGTAGGCACATGCTTATGGAGGTCAGAGGACAGCTCTGAGTAGGTTCTTTCCTGCCATCCTGTAGGATCTAGGGATAGAGTCAGGCCGTCAGGTCTGTGCACAGGCACCCATGCAGACTAAGTCCTCTTGCTGACCTTGTATTTGAAGTTGTACCCATCCTTCTCCTAATGTCTTTTCTCTGCATTAACAGGGGGTGGGGGTGCAGGGGCTGGAGAGATGGCTCAGCAGTTAAGAGCACTTGTTGCTGTTGCAGAGGATCCAGGTATGAGTCCCAGTACCCACACATGTCCACAAGAGTCCACAACTCAGAGTTCGTCTAATGCCTTCTGACTTCTGTGGACACCAAGTCTACATATAGTACCTATACATACATGCAGGCAAAATATACATAAAATAAAAGTGAATAATTTAACAGAATAAGACCCAATCTAGAATCCACACTACATTATTAACTTCTATGATTTTTGACATGGAGTAATGTTCAGATAAAGAATTTATTGACTGTTGCTGTGCAGTGGTGGTGCACGTCTTTAATCCTGCACTCTAGAGGCAGAGGCAGGTGGGTCTCTGTGAGTTCAAGGCCAGCCTGGTCTACAAGAACTAGTTCCAGGACAGGCTCCAAAGCTACAGAGAAGCCCTGTCTCGAAAAACCAAATAAAAAAATTTTATTGACTGTCAAAAAAGTCATGTCTGTTTTTGTGTTGCAGTGATAACAACACAGATTGGGTAATTTATACTGACCAGAAATTTGTTGGCCCACTGAGGCTGGGAAGGCTTACGTTGAGAGTTCAGTACCTGATGAGGCATTTCTTGCTGTGTTGTCTGTGAAGGAAGGGAAAAGAAATAGTAGCAGAGCAGGAAAGAGAGACAGGGAGGGAGAGAGAAGTAACATGTTCAGGAGGACAGGTCGGATTTGTCTTTTGTGGTGCAGCAATGCTACACTCTTGAGGGCAGAATCTCTTTAAGAGTCTACCTTTTAATGCTGTTACATGGGGAATTAAGTTTCTTATAGGTAAAGTGGGGACCACAATTTCAACCATTAAATAAACTCCTTTAATTTGGGGTCACCTGATGGTTTTTCATATAGATAAAATGAAGTGATTTTTTATTTTGAGCTAAGAAGGGCATCTGTGCTATTAGAAGAAAGGAAATGAGAGTGTGGTGCTAAGACCGCCATGATGGTGGTTGAGTGGTTCCTTCATCCTGTTATCTCTGGTGTCCGTTTCCTGGTGGACATCCTGATATCTGTACTGCTGTGGTGTTCTGATCCATCAACAGTGTTGCGGGAAGCAGAGCAGCAGATCCCTTATGAGAGATCCTGTCTGCATAACGAGTTTCAGGCCAGCTAGAGCTACACTGTGAAACCCTCTTTCACAAAGAAACACAATCACCAAATAGGATTATGGAATTAAAGTTACTGTGGTCCTGGGATGCTGAATGGTTGTTGGCTGTGCTTTACTGGAGTCTGTGTTTGTTTTCAGAGCAAAGCCGCTGCCAAAGCAGGATCGTCTAAGTACCAGTGGGACATTATGAAATCCCTTGGACTTTCTGAGGAAGACATAGTCAAGTTTTCTGAAGCAGAACATTGGCTTGAGTATTTCCCACCGCTGGCTGTTGAAGATCTGAAGAAAATAGGGCTAAAGGTATGCCGTAGCCCTCAGTGTTAGAGACAAGTGAATGGCACTTATGTTTGTATCATTCAAAAAGATATGGGACAACTTTTAAATTTACAACAGTATATTCTGGCTGAATGTCACCAAAAATCCAGATGTTATTAGTCTGGCAGCGAGGAAGAAAACCTTCAACATTTATCTCATCAGAATATATTTATTAACAATTGGTAGAAAGGGGTTTTATTTAAAGAATACAAAGACACCAAAATTAAACTCAAGTATGTTGACTATATTACTTAAGTATTTCTTTTAAATTTATTGTAAATCTTATATGTTAACTAACGGTGTGTGTATTTTTTTGTTTCTTTGTTTTGTTTTTTGAAACAGCTTCTCTATGTAGTTCTGGCTGTCTTGGAACTCCCTCTGTAGATCAGGATGGCCTCACACTCACAGAACTCTTGCCTTTGCCTTCTGAGTACTGGGATTAAAGGCATGTGCTCTTACTGCTCAGCAAGTGTGTGTATTTTAAAACCTATGAATTAAACAAATTATTGCAATGATTTATATGAATTTAAGATGTGGAACTGGCTGGGCAGTAGTGGCGCACGCCTTTAATCCCAGCACTCGGGAGGCAGAGGCAGGTGGATCTCTGTGAGTTCGAGGCCAGCCTGGTCTGGTCTACAAGAGCTAGTTCCAGGACAGGCTCCAAAGCTACAGAGAAACCCTGTCTCGAAAGAAAGAAAAAAAAAAAGATGTGGAACTGGAAATTTTGTCTTTAATGGTTGATCTAATGATAAGTTGGAATAAATAGTAGAAAGGTAAATAGTTGACTCATAGGAATCCCTAGTTATACAAATTATCTTTTTCCTTTTCTTTCTCTAGGTAGACTGGCGGCGTTCCTTCATCACCACGGATGTGAATCCTTACTATGATTCTTTTGTCAGGTGGCAGTTTTTAACATTAAGAGAAAGAAACAAAATTAAATTTGGGAAGCGGTGAGTTTGTTTTATTTCAGTGTAATAACTAAAAATCATAATTCTTGCATTGCATTGCAATTCAGTATCTCTATCTCATCTTGTTCTCTCTTATCTGTCCATCCACCCACTCATCTCTCTGTCTTTTCCTTTTTCATCACTCTCTTGTTCTGTTGTATCTCTTGCTTTCCTTTAATCTTGCCTGCCTGTGTCTTTCTCCTTCCTTCCTTCCTTCCTTCCTTCCTTCCTTCCTTCCTTCCTTCCTTCCTTCCTTCCTTCCTTCCTTCCTTCCTTCCTTCCTTCCTTCCTTGTTTTTCGTGACAGGATTTCTCTGAGTCTTTTATTTTTCTGTTTCATTTGTGTTGGACTCGGGGCTCGCACCCCATGACGTGTTTGGTCACTGAGCTCCCACTTTCTTGCTGCTCAGTGTCTTGACTTCTGAGCTGTTTTGTGTTTTTGACAGCTAAAACCAGAGAAAAGGGAATGATTCTTTTCAGTATTCCTAACAAACCACTGGCAAGATTATTTTGTGTTTTAGCTTATACTTCTATAAGTTGCCAAGATTTTTTTTCTTTATTATGTAGATCAAATAAAAACAATTTATTTGAATTTATATCTTTTTTTGTTCTTGTTGTTTTGAGACAGGGTTTCTTGTGTAGCCCTGGCTGTCCTGGAACTCACTCTGTAGACCAGGCTGGCCTCACACTCACAGAACTCTGCCTACCTCCACCTCCCGAGTGCTGGGGTTAAAGGCGTACACCACCACTGCCCGGCTATCTGAATTTATTTTATGGTCTTATGTTTCGTTACTACAAGGCTAAGGCTAATCCACAGTTTTCTTTAGTGCTCCCTTTCATGAAGGAGATGTCAATAGCTCTATTTCAGAACTGCTCATCAAAGCATGCATAATTTAGACACTGGCTGGCTGAGGGTGTCTCCCATAATTCACACTTGTAGGGTATTAGTGACACTGGCTGACACTTCATGATGTAACCTGAAAATATAACAGTGTTTTCTGCTTATTGCTTTTTTTTTTTTTTTTTTTTTTAGGTACACCATTTATTCTCCAAAAGATGGACAGCCTTGCATGGATCATGACAGACAAACTGGAGAGGTGATTATCTGGACCACCGAGTGGCCACTGTAATACCCTTTACTGTGGCCACACCATTGGCACTCTCTTTACTGGAAGGATGAATTATTCCTATGTGCAAGAATCCATGTCATAAATCTGAAGTGGATTCCTGCATAGGTCAGCAGGGTGAATGCATATTTTTCCCCTTGTTTCTTTGTTCAGGGCGTTGGACCTCAGGAATACACCCTAGTCAAACTGAAGGTGCTTGAACCATACCCATCAAAATTAAGGCAGGTTTGCTAAAAATTACTGTTTCATGGTCTTTTTTTCTTTTTCTCTTCCTTTTTTCCCCTTCTTTTCTTGGAAACAGGGTTTTGTTTTGCAGCCTAGTGCTCTCTCCTCAGCCTTCTGGGTACTGAGGTCGAAGTTGCCATGAAGTCTGGCTTGATTGATCATTTCTGAACAATCGGATGATTATGAGGGAAGCCACAATTTTAATATAAATATGTGCCTTTTCTTTTTAGTGGTCTGAAAGGGAAAACTATCTTCTTGGTAGCTGCTACCCTTAGACCTGAGACTATGTTTGGACAGACCAACTGTTGGGTTCGGCCTGATATGAAGTACATTGGGTTTGAGACAGCGAATGGTGATATATTCATCTGCACGCAGAGAGCTGCCAGGAATATGTCGTTCCAAGGTTTCACCAAGCACAATGGAGTGGTGCCGGTTGTGAAGGAGTTAATGGGGGAGGTAAGTTGGGGAGCAACTCTCAATTTTTATTGGAGGGAAGTGGAGCTTGAAAAAAATATCCAAAAACTGTAATTAGAGCACACAAGAGGTAATATGTGCAGGACATTTGTAGTTTTTTTTTTTATCTTTTTTAATAAAGATTTATTTATTTATTTATTTATTTTTGAACAATTGGTGATTTTTATCATTTATTTATTATGCATACAATGTTCTGCTTGCATGTATGTCTGCAGGCCAGAAGAGGGCAGCAGATCTCATTACAGATGATTGTGAGCCACCATGTGGTTGCTGGGAATTGAACTCAGGACCTCTGGAAGAACAGCCAATTCTCTTAACCTCTGAGCCATCTCTCCAGCCCCATATTTTGTAAGGCACAGAACTGTCAGGGTTCTTCAGAAGGCTTTGCCAAGCTGAATCCACACTCTTCCAAAGGGGCCTCTGACTTGATTTCACCCATAATAATTGCTATTTTTTTTAAAGATATATTTATTATGTAGTGTTCTGCATGCATGTATGCCTGCAGACCAGAAGAGGGCACCAGATCTCTTTGTAGATGGTTGTGAGCCACTGTGTTGCCCACCTGTTTCCTATTTGAAGCACTCATGCTAAGCAGGTGCTTCATCACTGAGCTGTGCTGCAGGTGCCCAGTCACTGAGCCATGCCCCAGCTGCTGTACTTTGAGACATGCTTCCACTAAATTTCCCAGGCTGACTTTGAACTTACTATAAAGCCTCTGATCTCCTTGAAATTGTGATTCTTGTGCCTCAGTCTCCTGACAGATGGGATTTTAGGCTGGACCACCAGCCACGGGGTTGTTGCTGTTTTTAAATTAGCATATCTTAACTATATATAATTATAGGTTTCATTATGCCATTTTATACATGTACATAATGTATTTCAATCATATTGACTCCCCTCTTTACGCTCTCTTCCCCCTCCCATTCTCAACAAGGCCCTTCCAGTCCCAACTAGCTCCCTTCTACTTCAGTTTTGTGTGTGTGTGTGTGATCAAGTAAGTTTCATAGGGCTGTTTACAAGACCATAGGCATCTGAAGAACTGTTTCCTGTTTTTGTATGTTTTATTTATTTATTTATTTATTTATTTATTTATTTATTTATTTATTTATTTATTTTTGAGATAGGGTCTCTTTCCCTGGCATCCTAGAACTCACTATGTAGATCTGCTTCCCAAGTTCTGGGATTAAAGGTGTGCGCCACCAGCTCCCAGCTTCTGTTTCCTGTTCTTAATGCCCTTCTCACCGTGGTATTTAGAATAGGCCTTTGATTTCAGCCTTTAAAACTGCTGTGGTGTATAAGCTGTCACCCATATGACTGCAGATTCTACAAAGGTAGCTCATGTGTGCATTTACACACACACACAAACACACACACCCACACAAAGGAATAAAACGGAATGGTGCAGAACAAGTGTACAGCTGCAGGCCCTTTGTTGTCTCATTCAAGTACAGGTTAGAGCTGGGTAGCATGCAGGAAGCGGAAGCAGGAGGATCACTGTGAGCTCTATGCTAGCCTGGGCTATAGAGTGAAATATGAGACATTTAAAAAAACAAACAGACAAAAGAACAAAAGGAGAGAGGGACCGAGAGAGACACACTAGAGAATAGGCACAATCTTTCTGCATTCTCCAATTTTTTTGAGGCAGTAGGAATATCTTTTTCACTTCAACTTGAATTTATTTATAACTGTTATTTTAGACAGATATGTAGGTTTCTATTTTCTTGATGTGACTTTTATTACCTAGCTTTTTGGTCATGGAAAGCTTTAGTGCAGTGGTTCTGTTTTTTTTTTTTTTTTCCTTTTTTCTTTTATTTTTTGAGACACGGTTTCTCTGTGTAGCCCTGACTGTTCTGGAACTCAGTCTTGTAGACCAGGCTAGTCTTGAACTCAAAGATCCATCTGCCTCTGCCTTCTGCATGCTGATATTAAAGGCGTGTGCTACCATTGCCCAGCTACTTTTTCTGTATATTTTATTTTTACTTAGTGGAGAAGTTGTGCACATGTATGGGAACAACGTGATGTTTAAAGTGTGTATATCCATGGTAGAATGACTGTGTAAAGTCATTAACAAACAGTACTTCAGACTTCTCAATTTTGATGTGAGAACATTTAAAGTGATTGTGATTTTCAACTGTCTAACATCTTGACATTAACCACAGCAACTATTTTGTGCAGGTGTAGATCTCCAGAGTTTATTCCTGTATGGTTTTCAGTAGGAGCCTCTGGACCTTAAAATTTGAATATTTATTTAACTTTTTGTCACTGCAGTTATCTTTATTCCCTTTTTCGCTCCTCTTTTATGCAGGAGATCCTTGGGGCTGCACTTTCTGCACCGCTGACATGCTATAAGGTGGTCTACGTTCTCCCTATGCTTACCATTAAGGAGGATAAAGGTACAGATTTTGCTGGTAGACGGCTTTGCTAACCACATTCTGGTGTATTAGTTAATTCCGTTCTTTCTTCTTAAGGCACTGGTGTGGTCACGAGCGTTCCTTCTGATTCGCCGGATGATCTTGCAGCACTCAGAGACCTGAAGAAAAAGCAAGCAAGTATCTGCTTCATGTCCTTGTTTTATTCTTTTTTTTTTTTTTTTTTTTTCTCCCCAAGACAGGGTTTCTCTGTGTAGCCCTGGCTGTCCTGTAACTTACTTTATAGACCAGTCTGGCCTTGTACTCACAGAGATCCTTCTGCCTCTGCTGGGATTTAAAGGCATGCGCCACCACCACCCAGCCATGTCCTTGTTTTAAATTTAGCATATTAGTGGGCACTGCTGAACAGCTGTGACACAGGCTGAGGGCATACATGTTTGTCTCTGAACTGTCATCTCTAACCTGCTTTTCACTGTTTGTGTGTTTCTGTGGTTGGAACTTGGAATAAAATTCTGTAACGTATTTGAGAAGGTGGTGTGTGTGTTTTTAAGTGTGTGCAGCGCCACCATTACAGAGAGGACATTTGGTGACCTGCTTTACACCCTCCACCTCACTCTTGTGACCGTCTCTCATGGGACTGGGAGCTAGGTTGGTGGCCTTAAGTCCCAGAGGAGTCTCCTGTCTCCACTTTGTGCAGTGTTGGGCTTTCTAGTATGCCTGGCTTCTCTTGGGTGCTGGGGATTTGAACTCTGCTCCTCATGCTTGTGTAGCAAGTCCTCTCACCCACCGACTCCCTCGCTCAGCCCCATATTTTCATTACAGGCAAGAATATTACCCTTGACTGGGGTGATGTCTCGATGTCTGTGTGCCTTGTTGCATTTGATGCATTTCCTACAAACATGTTCAACCTGTGGACTGTGGATTACGCGTGTCACAGGATAGCTATGGATTAGGCTCAGTGAAAAATCATAAACTTATTTCAAACACGAGGTTTTGTTTGTAAGCTGGTTGCATAGTTCTTCACTGGGAAATGTACAGGTGACAAGTTTTATCACAGTGTCAAAATATTAGACATGCCTGAAGGCTATTCACATTAAAGTAAACTATTGAGTTTACTTTAATAGGTCCCGGGTCCCTTATTGAGATAATGTTAAAAATGTTCTGTATGGAAAGAACAAATAATGGAATAAAAGCTTGAAGCCAGGGAAGAGGGAGGCTGAGGCAGGAAGACCTCAAGTGTAAGGCCAGCATAGGCTGCTGCAGTAAAGCCTTGCCTCAGGAAAAAAAAATGAGTTTGCTTTCTTACTGATTGTATCAGTAACAAAATTGAGCACTAATGTTAGCTTACGAATTTTCCATAGGCATTACGAGCAAAGTATGGAATCAGAGATGAAATGGTCCTGCCGTTTGAGCCGGTGAGTATGTGTGTATTCCCAGACATCACACGCCTTTATCAAAGGGGAAAAGGTGCTTACATGTTCTTCTGGTAACAAAAATAGATCATTAGTAGAGTTTGAAAATGAGAGGGAATTTTCTTACTTTAATTTGATAACTTACTGTTGTAAATAACAGGAAAAGGAAAACAATATGCATTTTCTTTCCACCTGGCACCTGCTTGGGAAAACCTATATATTATTCTCACCAGTTTTTTAAAAAAAATTATTTATTTATTTATTTACTTATTATGTATATAGTGTTCTGTCTGCATGTATGCCTGCCTGCCAGAAGAGGGTACCAGATTTCATAGATGGTTGTGAGTCACTATGTGGTTGCTGGGACTTCAACTCAGGACCTCTGGAAAAGCAGTCAGTGCTCTTAACCTCTGAGCCATCTCTCCAGCCCCCTATTCTCACCAGTTTTATACTAACTTATTAACAATGTACCTTACTTAACCTAGGAATATTTATTTTGTAACCTTGCAGAACTGTTTAATGTTTCTTGTTTTCATTTTTGTACATGCAGAAGAAAAGTCAGAATAATACCAGCAAAATAACTTTAATGAAGAGTGTAGGAGAGTGAGCTTGGACATGCTCAATGCCCTGGGTGTGATTCTCAGCACTGGGGGAAAAGACTCCAAAACTTTGATAGGTGCTTGAAGCCATCCATAAAAATAGTTGACATTGCTTTGCTTCTTGCAGCCTTAGTTGTTCAGTGTGGCAGGTGAGAGTAGGGGTGGCGTGTGTGTTCCTGTGGTGAGGGAGTGCACACATTGCCATCTTCAGGTCAGTGGTCCACACGGCTGATCTGTGTCTGCCTTTCAGCGTGAATACTCATCTGGTGTTGCTGTTCTCTGCAGGTGCCAATCCTTGAAATCCCAGGGATTGGAAGTCTTTCTGCTGTGACCCTTTGTGATGAGCTGAAAATTCAGAGCCAGAATGACCGCGAGAAACTTGCAGAAGCAAAGGAGAAATTGTATTTAAGAGGATTTTATGATGGCGTAAGTCATAACTTTTATTGTTTTTATTTGTGGCTATATGTTATGCTGTTTTTCTTAATTTTAACTTAAAAGGAAAAATTAAACATAGTTTTTATAAAACACCAATTTGGAAAAGATAAGTAAATTTTATTCTGAATTCCAGTTTTTATCATGTCATTTCTAGAAACATTTCCAGAATTACATTTGTGTGTGTTCTGGGAATCTCTAAGAAATGAATTTCTTGAGATTTTTAAAATTCGTTCCTGTTATTATACAATACAGCTCTAAAGGTTGGCTGTATCTAGAATGCCTGTTCCAGGACTGGGAGATGGCTCAGCAGTTAAGTGCAGTCACTGCTTTTATAGAGAACTTGGGTTACCCCCACATGGTGGCTCACAGTCATCTGTAACCACAGTGCAGGGGATCCAGTAGGCATGCGTGCAGTGCACGTAAAATAAATAAATACATCTTTAAACCTGGAAAAAAGAATGCCTTTTTTGCTTTTTATAATGGGTTCATGTTTTGCTTAAGCCTTTTATTCTGTCTATTAATTCATTTGTTGATACCTATCAAGTGCCAAGTGAAGACCACAAAGCTGTTCTGAGCTTCCTCTCTCAGTCCTGCCTGTGCTAGCGTACCTTACCGTTTTCAGGGAAGACTAAACTAGACAAGAGAAACCCAGTCAGGTTAGCCACGTAGGGCTGAAGTGAGTGTTTTTAAGGACACACATTGGGAGCGGGTTTTTTTACATTTTCCCTTTCTTAGATAAACAAAAATTAGTTTAATTTTTTTAAAAAGTGAATTGTATATTGTCTTAATCATTGTTCTTTTGCTGTGAAGAAATACTGTGACCAAGGCAACTCTTATAAGAAAAGGATTTAATTGAGGCTGGCTTACAGTTTCAGAGGTTTAGTCCATTATCATGGTTCAGGGAGACATGGTGTTGAAGAGGTAGCTGAGACCTACGTACTGATCTGATGGCTGACAGACACTGGGCTTGGCTCAGGCTTTTGAAAAATCAAAGCTCATCAGTGGCATACTTCTTCCAACTAATTCTTCTCAAGTACTGCTATGCCCTGATGACTAAGCATTCAAATATACAAGCCTATGGTGGCTATTCTTTGTCAAACCATGACAGTATTTTGAATGGTAGTAAGAGCCAATACTTTAATATATGAACTTGAAAGAAAAGATAGTTTTATTAATTAATTCATTAGTCCACTTAATTAATTAATTAATTAATTAATTTATTATGTGTATATTGTTATGCCTATATGTGCACTACATATATATGTGGTGCTCGTGGAGGTCAGATCTCCAGAAACTGAGTTACAGATGCCCGTGAGCTACCATATGGGTTCTAGAAACTGAACCCAGGTCCTCTGTAAGACCAACAAGTGCTTTTAACTGCTGAGTCACCTGCTCAGATTCAATATTAACTGAGTTCACAAAATAATGCTGCAAAGTGGGCAGTCTCGTCGTCACTTCCAGATAAGGAAAGGCACAAAGAGGCTTCTGTTTTCTCAAGCTTGTGGCAGCGTTGGGATTCAGAGTTGGCAGCTTTGCTCCATGATCTCTGATCCTGCACAGTGACCATGGCTCTAACTTAATTACATAGAATGAAACATCAATATGTTAATAACCTGAAGAGCACAAGCAGTGCGTGTTTTTCCACCTAAAATGGGAACTGTTTGTTAGTGGCACAGAGTCAGACATGTAAAACATCTGAGTGTTTTACCCCAGTCAGCTTTATGAGGCTTATGACCTCGTCCGGGGGAACAAAGTGTGAGTTAATTCTTTGCAGCCCGGTAAGGGGCAGGGTCGGAAGGAGACACCTGAGTGGGTTATACTCCCTACCAAATGCTGTGACCCTTTAATAAAGCTTCTCATGTTTTGGTGACCTGGAACTATAAAATTATTTTGTCGCTGCTTCATAACTATAATTTTGCTGCTGTTATTAATCATAATGTAAATATCTGATAGGCAGCATATCTGCTATGTGACCCCTGTAGGTTAAGAACCCGGGATAAACTCTTTGTCTCCGTGTGGGAGCTTGAGCATGGAGGGGGGTGTCTTCCTAGCCAAGCTGCCACTAGCTACAGCTCCGGAAGGACAACAGTACTAGGCCCGGTTACACTTAGAGCCAGTATGTTATGGATATCAGTTGTGTTAACTGTATCAAAGTAAAGTTATGGTTATAAATGTGATAACTGTTATTCTAAAGGTATTTTTAAAAGTTTGGTCTGTAAAGTATTTTTAACTAGGGAAACCTGAAGTAAAATTTAATTGTCTTGTATGTTCCCCTTTCCTCCTTGTAGGTGATGTTGGTGGATGGATTTAAAGGACAGAAGATCCAGAATGTAAAGAAGACTATTCAGAAAAACATGATTGACGCTGTAGGTGGAAGCCTGTCCTCTGGGGACTGTTTGGGAAGAACGGTTCACTGATCAGTAGACCTAAGAGTGTTATTAGCCGTGAGTTTTGTAGGAGGACCTAGCACTATATAAAAAGATCGCATAGCTTTATGGCAGGAAATAGGCCTATTTGCAGTTCATCTGATTTGCATCTCCTGTTATAGGGACGAGGTTGCGCCCTAAGGCTGGCCTGTGCCATGTGTGGTACTGTGTACTGTCATCTCAGCATTTAGGAGGTAGGGGCAGGGAGCTCTCAACTCCATGACTAGCCTGGGCTATGCAGACAGTGTTTCGACTCACCTTCTCCCCCACAACAAGAAGAAAGCACACCCAGACACAACCAAAGCTGATGTGCAGAGCACAGCCAGACAGCTCTGGTGATGTCTCGACAGCGGCCACTTTAGAGTTGTGTACAGTGGTTGCATCCTTTTTCTGTGCTCCTTTGCTTTTTACCTCTGTATTTTGTTTTTCATCTCCAGATTCCTCCTTTGATAGACCTTTGCTTAGCTACTTATCTCTTAAAGTTTTGATTTTAACAGTCATCCTGACCCGTGATATGTAGACCGTGGTCTTTATGTTTACGGAATTCAAAATGCAAAGGTTAGTGTATTGATTCCTATCTGTAACCAGGAGGCAAAGACTTGAGAAACAGTGCTGGCTCCAGAACGAAACAGGCTGGGAGAAGACTTGAGTTCTAGCTCCGGAACACATACTTGCGTGATGGTGCATGCTGATATCCACTACTGGGGAGGGGGAAGCAGGCAGATCCCTGGGATTCACTTTACTGCCTGCTTAATGAATTCCAGGCCAGTGAGAGACCCTGTCTCAAAAGGAATAAAAAAAGATGGCCCCTAAAGAATGTTTTCTGGCTTCTACACGCACACAAACATACACGCACATGCACACACGCACAGTAACAGAAAGCAGCCATCTGCTCTGTCTTTTCACATTCTCTTTCATTTCTCTTTGGAGAGGACAGCCTTCGACTGTGTGCTTATTTCAATACTGATCTCCTCTGTCACACCTCTGTTTCTGCCTCTGTCTCCTGTTTCTCTGTCTCGCTCATGTTTTTTTTTTTTTTTTTTTCTTCTGAGACATGGTCTCACTTTGTAGTCTAGACTGGCCTCGAACTTGTGGCAGTCCTCCTGCCTCAGCCTCCCAAATGCTGTGATTACAGATATGAGCCACTATGCCCAGCTTCCATAGATCTCTAGGTGTTTCTAAATTAATTTTTGTTGCTTTGTTTTGTTGAGAGAGGGTCTCCCAGTGTAGCCCAGACTACCACCGAAGCCACCGTCTTCTCGCTTCCACCTCCTGTAGCTGGGATTATAACTGCTGGACTGTAGTTTTTGTTTTGATGTTTCCTTAGGTTTATCTATCAACCACTAACTTCCTATTATGGGATACCCAAGAATTAAATTCTTTAATACCTCTTCTTCATCTTTCGTATTCATAATGTATTTATAATGTATACTAGATTAGTCATTGTTTATACTTTTGAGACATGGCTAATCTGACTGTGGTATATAGTGAAGATTTTATTCTGCAGTTTTTATTTTTCCCTGGAATTAATAGTTGCCCATGTACCTAACAACCTATTCCCAAACTTGCAGCTATGCATTTCTCCCAGCTTGTCCCTTGTTTCATCTTAGAGTGCTCTCCCAGTGCCTTTGGCCGTGTGGTCTGGATGGGTTACTGTCACTGGTGGAGCTGATGCCTCTTGACGATTACAGATTACTTCTGCCACTCTCAAAGCTGGTCTCCTTGCTGTAATTCCATGGCTCGTCTCCTGTTTTTCCTGCTCATTTTGATAGGTTGTGTCTCTAGTAGCTTTCTGGGGAGCATAAATCTAGATGGTGTATGTCTTTCCATATTTACCTTTGACTTTCTGGGTAGCAGTTCTGGACTGAGCAGTCTGGAGGTTGAGTGGGAGATTGGTAGAGATGGTACCAGCAGCTAGTGTGCTGACTTTCAAGTAATCTGCTGATTTTGCTATGATTTGCCCCAGAGGACAAGCCTTTGACATACTGTGTGGGCGCAGTTGCTTTTTGCATGGTGAGTGTTCTAGTTTGCTTTCTGTGGCTGTGCTTGGGGAGGAAAAGGTTTATTTCAACTTGCACTTCCAAGTAATATTCCATCACTGAGGGAAGTCAGGGCAGGAACAGAGGTAGGAACTGTGGAAGAAGGCTGCTCACTGGCTCATGCTCAGCTACCTTTCTTGCACAACTAGACTCACCTGCGTAGGGATGATGCTACCCACATCAGTCATCAACTAAAAACAAATGCCCACAGACCACCTACAGGCCAGCCTGATCTAGGAAATTCCCCTTGTGAGACTCCCTCTTCTGGGTGACTATAGCTTGTCTAGCTGGCAATAAAAACTAATCAGCGCATGGATTAGGGTATCTGGGCTCCTAACCACGGTTTAAAACGTCAGTCTGTCCTCTCTCCAGCGTCATTGTTTCCTACTTGAAGAATCAGGCTGCCCCACTCATTCCCGAGCGTTTGGAGGCTCAGCAGTGCAAATGGGGTTTCTCCTCAGCTTTTTCTTCTGATGGTTAAGATTCAGCTAACTTTTCTTTTCTTTGTTTGATCCTTTTACTTGGGCTTGAACCCAGGACATTGCACATACTTGTAACCCCTCTGCTGAGCTTTATCTCTGTTGGAACAGTTATTATAGGCTCAGCCTTTACCTTTCCCATTTTGCTCATCTTTGTAGAGTCAGACCATCCCTCCATCTTCTTCATTGCTAGTTGGAATTGAAATTTTTTGATGGAGTTAAATATCTATTTCTAATCCACTGTGTATAAACCAAAAGCATAGCTTTTTAATGTAGAGTGAAGAATTGCATTATAAGTACAGCACATGACTCATTTTGTGAATGATAATATTGGATTTTAGTTTTAAAAGTTATCCTAGCTTGCTGGATGGGAGTGGTGCACACTTTAATCTCAGCACTTTGGAGGCAGAAGCAGGTGGATTTCTGTGAGTTTGAGGCCAGCCTGGTCTACAGAGCAAGTTCCAGGACAGCCAAGGCTACACAAACCATCTCAACTAAAGGAAAAAAATTCTAGCTTTAAGTGTTTGGCCCTAAAATGTATGAAGAGATCATACAAGTTAAAAAATATATCAAGTTAAAAAATAAAATCTTTTTTTAAAAAAAAAACTTATTTATTTATTATATACATAGTGTTCAGCCTCCATGTATCCTTGCAGGCCAGAAGAGGGCACCAGATCTCATTACAGATGGTTGTGAGCCACCATGTGGTTGCTGGGATTTGAACTCAGGACCTCTGGAAGAACAGTCAGTGCTCTTAACCTCTGAGCCATCTCTCCAGCCCCATAAAATCATTTGAGTCCACATGATGATGCATACCTATCTCAGTACTTGGGGGTAGAGGCAGGAGAATCAGAAGTTCAAGGTCATCCTCTGCTACATACCATGTTTGAGGCTAGCCTGGGCTAAATGAAACCTTGCCTCAACCAAAAATAAATAAATTGTGGTCAGTTTTCTGTTTGGAGCTGCATTTTTTTTTTATTCTAAATCTTATAATAAGGTTTTTTCATGTTTATATTATTTTAAAAACAGTGGTATCATGTATTTAGTTTTTAAATTTTTCTGTTTTTTAATAACAAAGATAGAAGGTTATCATAAGCAGCCACCTATTCAGCCATAAGATTAGAAAGCGCTAAAATGATGAGTAGCCTGTGCAGTGGTCCATTTGATGACGTGTTCCAGAAGCAGATACTACACAGAGAAGCAGACTCTAAGCCTGGGGAGGGGAGGCTTGATGGGACGTGACATCTGCCATGTCTTTATTCACCTTCGTTTAGGGAGATGCATTTATCTACATGGAACCGGAAAAGCAAGTGATGTCGAGGTCTGCGGACGAATGTGTCGTGGCCCTGTGTGACCAGTGGTTAGTCCCTCTTACCACAAGATGATTCTGTCAGCCCCTGTGGTCATTTCTGACAGTGAGACAAGTTCCATTTGTTCTCCCCCAGGTACCTGGATTATGGAGAGGAGAGCTGGAAGAAGGAGACATTTCAGTGTTTGAAGAACATGGAAACGTAAGATGGGGAAAACCTTAAGGGCGTGGGGATGAGACCCGTGGAGGATGATGAAAGCAAGGACACCCTTCGGCCTTTGTTCTTAGGTTCTGCGAGGAGAGCAGGAAGAATTTTGAAGCTTCCTTAGACTGGCTACAAGAACATGCTTGCTCAAGAACGTATGGTTTAGGTCAGCAGAGTTTCTGTACTTCTGTTTGGATGATTTTGTTAGATGGAAAATGCACATTTCAGCTGGGTGGTGGTGGCACATGCTATTAATCCCAGCACTGGGGTGGGGGTGGGGGCAGAGACAGGTGGATCTCTGTGAGGTCAAGGCCAGCCTGGTCTACAGAGTGAGTTTTTAGATCAGGCTTCAAAGCTACAGAGAAGCCCTGTCTTAAAAAAAAAAGAAAAAGAAAAGAAAATGCACTTTTTCTCTTTCTTCCCCCTTTCTTCTGATGTTTGCTAATTTGGAAGTGATAGGTTTTGGTTAGAGGATGAGAAAGACTAGGATGTGGTTCCCTGTAGTCTACCTAATGCTAGGTATGTCCTCTTCAACCCACATGGCTTTAGAGTATGATCTGTCTCTTATTTATGTACTTACCTTGTGTGTGTGTCTGTGTGTGAGAATGGTGTATGTATAAGGAGTAGGCACATTTATGAGCAGAGTGTGTGTGCCTGTGCATGTGTGGAGGCCAGTGGAATGTGTCTGGTGTCCCCTTCTGTCACTTTGGAGCTGGGTTAGCAGCCAGCAAGCCCCAGGATTTTCCCATCTCCCCAGTAGTGTCAGGGCTATGGTAGTCAGGATCTTACATGGTACTGGGAACCAAATTCTGCTTTTTCTGTGTGGACAGGAAGTGTTCTTACTTACTGAACCCTCTCTCTAGTCCCATGGCCTTTCTACTAAAGGACTCCAGAGGTTCACCATTTTTGGTTTTGTGTAGTATTTTATCTTTAGAAATTATTAAAGTAGAATTTTTAGGGTTGGGATATAGCTCAATGATGAGTGCTTGATTCCTATGTGCAATTCCTAGCACCACAAACAAAATAGAAGCAACCCACACTCAACAACAGAACTTGCTAGACTGTAGCCTTGAAGATGTGGCTTCTTCCATTGGGCATCTCTTAGCTTCATTCAACATTAATTTTTTCCCTGTTTGTCTTGCAGGCACTCGTCTGCCTTGGGATGAGCAATGGTTGATTGAATCACTGTCCGATTCCACTATTTACATGGCGTATTACACAGTCGCACACCTGCTGCAGGGGAATGACCTGCAGGGGCAGGCAGAATCTCCACTGGGCATCAGGTTGGTACATAGTTCAGGAGAACTAGGCACATGTTGTGACATTTTGGTTTACATATTTAGAAATTCATTCTTCCATATTTATTTTTCTCAAGAATTTGGCTAGCAGGAGGCATTTACTTTTAATCCCAGGACTCAGGAGGCAGAGGTAGGCCACTCTGTGAGTTGAAGGCCAGCTTGATATACATGGTGGACAGCCAGGGCTACATAGTGCGATCCTGACTTTTTTTTTTTTTTTTTTTTTTTTTTTTTT
>NW_026067896.1:17461339-17596995 GCF_014885135.2 Alexandromys fortis | reverse complement strand
ACATTGTATACATAATAAATAAATAAATATTAAAAAAATAAATAAAATAAAATTTCAATTGATGATTAGGTGAAAATTCTGACTCTTTCAAAATAATAGTGCATTTGTTTGCCTTATTCCAATGCAGACCCCAGCAGATGACTAAGGATGTTTGGGATTATGTGTTCTTCAAGGATGCGCCATTTCCTAAGACTCAGATCCCAAAGGAGAAGCTGGATCAGCTGAAGCAGGAGTTTGAGTTCTGGTATCCAGTGGACCTTCGCGCCTCCGGCAAAGATCTGATTCCAAATCATCTTTCGTATTATATTTACAACCATGTGGCCATGTGGCCGGAACAGAGGTGAGTGCTCAAGTCTGTGTGGGCTGTGTTTTTTGATGGTCAATAAGGGCGTCTTCGAGTATCTTAAGGAATGGCTGTGGAGGGCTTAGATGGATTTGCACAGTGTGCCTTAATGTGGAATGTGCTTCTTCCTGGACGGGCATAAAGGGATAGTGATCTGCTTGGTGCAGGCATGCAGCAGTTTTCAGGCAGGTTGGAGAGTGCATAATGCAGTGTGTGATGATAAAAGGCTGCTCATGACCTTTCACCCACCGTTGTACTTCTACTCTGCTACAGCCCTGACTGTCCTGGGGCTCACTCTGTAGGCCAGACTGGTCTGAACTCACAGAGTTCCTCCTGCCTCTGCTGCCCAAGTGCTGGGATTAAAGGTGTGTGCTCCCATTGCCTGGCTGTTTTCTGGTTTATTTTGGAACAAATATTTATGCATATTCTGGAAATTAGCTATATATTTGTATTCTTGCAAAGGTAACCACAGTATATGTGTTCTTCTTTCTTTTTGCATAATAGCTTATTTTCAAGATCTTCCTGTGTTCATACCTGAGCTCTGCCTATGGTTTCAAAACAGTTGCAGTATTTTTGTTTTCATAACTCACAGATGATCCTTTGGTTCTTTTCTATTGCTTCCTGTTGAAAACAGCAGCACAGCACAGGGAGGACTTCTGTGGGATGAGCCAAGCCTTGTTGATGAGCCCTAGACCTTCAAAGCAAAAGCTGCCTACGATGGTAGCGCCATGGCTTTGTTTCAACAAACTGCTTCTTGTTAGCATTTCCCTCAGGATACCATGGGGAGCTATAATCCTGTTTTTCTTTTTGTTTTCTGTTTTGCAACATGTGCCTGTGAAGTGACAAGTGGCCTGTGGCTGTGCGAGCAAATGGACACCTGCTGCTCAACTCAGAGAAGGTGAGGCTCCAGGCCAGGCTTTTCAGCCGAGGAGGACGATAATAAACAGTAATACGAACTAGAGTTAGGAAAAGTTACCTAAACTCCTTAGGACTAATAGCATACCCTTACACATACATAAATGAAAATGGAAAGAAATCTTTATAAAGATGGTAGCTCTCTATGAGCTCCTGGCCTGCCAGGGCTTCATGGTGAGACCCTGTTAGAATATAGCATTTTTTCAATCTGCTGTAAATGCTGCTTCTCTATAGCTGAAGGTCATGAAAGTCTCACTCTACCCTCAAACTCACAGAGATCCACCTGCCTCTGCCTCCCAAGAGCTGGGATTAAAGGTGCATGCCACCACTGCCCAGCTCATTTATGTATATTCTTATTAATGCTTGAATACTGCTTTCTTTTTCAGATGTCAAAATCTACGGGCAACTTCCTCACTTTGAGCCAAGCTGTTGACAAATTTTCAGCTGATGGTGAGTATACATTTTTATCCTTGCTGTTACTCAGATAGGGCTGCAGAAGATAGGTTAAAATTGTTGTTTATTCTTTCGCTTTTACATGTTTTCTTTGTGGGTAAGCAGCACAGTATATAAATTAAAACAGCAGAATTGCTGATATAATCTATTCAAGAAAAAGCTCAATATGTTCAGAGTCGTAAAGATGTTTATTTTTTTGTGCATCTGTGTATGGCGCATATATGAGTGTGAGCACACTTGTACTGTAGTGCATATGTGTAGGTCACATGACAACTTTTTCCCCATGACATTGTCTACAATGAACAGATGACAGATGTTTGGAGCTGATATTTTCTCTCCACCTTGCTTTAAAGCAGGATCTCTCTTGTTTCTCTGTATGTTTCAGGCTAGCTGGCCAACAACCTTGGGGTGATTCTCCTCTTTGCACCTCTCATCTCCCCATGGTAATTCTGGGTTTACAGATGGGTTCTACTACATTTGGCTTTTTTATGTGTATTCTGGAGATTTTTGGGTCATCAGACCTGCCAAACACTTAACCTAAGGAGCCATCTTGACAGCCCTATAGTTTTTCTTAAAATATTTTATTTTTTTAATTAAAATATTATTGCATCATTTTCCCTTCTAAGTTCTCCCTACAACTCTTCCCATGTACACCCTAACCCTACTTTCTCTTACATTCATGACCTTCTTTTTCTTTTGTTGTTGTTACCTACATATTTCTTTTGTTTTTCAAGACAGGGTTTCTCTGTGTAGCCCTGGCTACACTCTGTAGACCAGCCTAGCCTTGAACTCTCAGAGGTCTACCTGCCTTTGCCTCCCAGGTGCTGGAATTAAAGGCGTGCACTACCATCCCCTGTCCATATTTCTTAATATATAAATATACCCTACTTAGTCTGTGAGATGTTACTTTTTGTATTTGATTTCAGGGTTGACTACCTGATCAATGAGGGTGGAAGGGCTTCCCTGGCCTAGAGTGTTTGTGTGGTCCAGGGTCCCTCAATGTAGCTTGTGTGACAAAACTTCCTGGGTAGACCACACACATCTGCTCACCCTAGACAGGGATCCCATGACAAACCAAAATATGGATACCTTCTATATTTCAAAATACAGAAACCAGACTTTGGTGAACCAAAGTTTTATTTGGGTTATTTATAGAGCAGAAATGACTCAAAGACAGCTCTATCACCAAAGCCCACCCTGGCTGGGAACATGAAGCACAGTACACAGCCTGCACGGCTCAACAGGCTGGAGTGTCCTTTCCAGGTGGTCCAAACCTCTTCCAGACAGTATCTGGTCTCAGAGTCTTCTGTGCAGCTTTTCTCCTATGAGAGCCTTGTTTGCAGCTCAGCTTCAGTCTGTCTGATTGTGGCTCTCAGCTTTTCTTGTTTACTCTGGCAGGGAGGGGCCTAGTGAATCTGGTCAGTTTTAGGGACTTCCTGAAGCTACTTTGAGTTGTTCACATTCCTGTTTAAAGAGTTTCTCTTTAGGATAGAATGTTTCAATCTCACAAGAAACTGTTCACAACCTCCACACCCTCCTCCAGCTCTTAATGTTCTTTCTGTTTCCTCTTGGCAGTGGTCCCTGAGCCTGGGAGGGGGTGACTGTAGATGTTCACCTATGACGAAGAAATAGGCCACATGTCACAGTAGCAGTCACTTGTTCTCAGCAGCGGCACCAGTGGTCTGTGGGTGTGAACGCGCATGTATAGAAGGCATACAACAGCCATCAAATAAAACAATAGAATTTTCTTTCCCATTGTGACTTACTACCTTCCCAGCTGCAGGTTTTGTCCTGGCTTACAGTACCAGATGTGAATTTCCCCTTTTAGAGTAGATCTTAAATCTGACTGGAAGGCGTTGGTCTTACCCATGCTTGCCGAGCCACTGTTGCACAAACAGGCACATCCTGCCTGGCATGCGATATTTTAGCCAAACAGGAGGCCTGGTGACAGGCTCCACCAGCAGCCTCCATAGACCCCCTCGGAAACTACAGCAGCCAGCCAGCTGGGTAGGAGTTTCCTGTCAGTCCTGGCTAATTTCCCCATGTCCTGCAGCCAAAGGATACACATGTGGTGTCTTTGGCAACAGCATCTTACAGTCTAGTCCTAGCCTACAACCAACAGAAGTAATGGTAGCTACTTAGCTTTTATGATTTGTGGGGCCTCAGGGGCTCCCCTGGCCAAGAGTTCATAGAAACATAGCTCACTCTTAGCACTAGAGTTTTTATTCAGTAACCTTCTGACTCCTGGGGGTGTCCTTTTTTACCCATGGAGAGGGTACCTTTTGGAATTTTTTCCCCTGTAATTAACCTAGCTCCAGTTGGGTTGCAGAGCAGTTAGAAGTACCCTTGCACTGGTTGTCTCTCTGATGGCTTCTAAATCTGCAGAACCTTAGAGGTTGGCATTGTCATCTAGATAACAAAACCTTTCCCAGAAGTTGAGCAGGACAAGCCAGCATCCCGAACCACCATTCCATAGCAAGTAGTGGGGTTAAAAGATAACCTGTCTTCTGTTCTCAGCAAGTGTCAGGTGACCCCAGAGGTTCACAGCTAAAAATACTGAAGTCAGACATCAGCAAGGTCTGATACAGCATGGAAAGGTTCCATTCATTTGTATCAGTTGCTTCCTCCACAGTTCAAGGTTGGGTAGAAAGCTTAGATAGGAGGCGCTAATTTAATTAGCTCCCTCTAATCCCTAGTTACTCTCTCTGAGCCATTATGTTTCCATATCCATGGAGCCTTCCTACATTTCTCCAAACCCGATAAACTCTCTGGGCCTGACTTAATCCACTCAGACTTACTCAGGGTGAAAGGTGAATGTGGTCCTGCTTTCCCCTGTGGACCTGCTGCTTCCCTTGGTAAGAGTGGCCCTGGGTGGGCACAGTGACTTGCAGCCTCCTGGTTCACCACTCCTGGCTCTTGGGGACGTTCTTGACTGGGCAAACTGAGCAAACCATCTCCACCCCTAGCATACCCTTTTGCTGGAGGGCAATGAACCTTCCCTAGTCTGGGAGGATAATTACCCACCCCTGGGACAGGCTTGACCATCTTTACTTGTATTGTTATACCATGGAGTCTTCTGTGTACTGCTCCTCAGACTTTAAAGCCTTTGAGAAGCTCACTGGCACACAGTTTGGCTCTCTTCTTACTTTTTTCTAGGAACTTCAGCTCCAGCACACATCTTGCCACATTTGTGCTTGAGTCACCCAGACAGACCTCTTCCTTCTGCTTTACCTTTCCTTTATTTCCTCTAGCGTCTGCCAGAGCCTTTCCTACTTTATAAAGGTTTTGACCACCAAAGGACTGAAGCCGTTAAAGCTCTATAACATCCTTGAGGTTCCTGCCGGGTCAGCATTTTCTCTAACTTGTCTGTGAACACAGTTCTCTCTGGCCCAGTGAAATGGGGTCCAAACACAGTTTTTCTTTTCTTTTTTATTATTTATTTATTTATTATGCATACAATATTCTGTCTGTGTGTATGCCTGAAGGCCAGAAGAAGGCACCAGACCTCATTACAGAGGGTTGTGAGCCACCATGTGGTTGCTGGGAATTGAACTCAGAACCTTTGGAAGAGCAGGCAATGCTCTTAACCACTGAGCCATCTCTCCAGCCCCAAACACAGTTTTTCTTATTCCTAGTTCCCTCAATAGTACCTGCCCTTCCTTATGGTCCTCTAACCCCTGATATTTATGGAGACTTCAGACAGAGATAACCAAGTGTTCTTAAGCCAGCCATTGGGGACCAGTTTCCCTCGCACTGTCACGGGTTATGCAGTATTTTCCTTAAGAAGAGATGAGAAATTACATCACTCAGCTTTTCTGTATCCACAGCTGTTAGACTGATCCATCCATTTCTACATCCCACAACCCCACAAGTCAGCCTGAGACAGGCCCCTTCATTGCTTGTTTTAAAAATCTTCTCTAATTCCAGAAGTTCAAATGCTGAATATTTCCTGGTATCACTAATATTTTTGTGTTGGACCATTGTTAATGCCCCTAGCTATACACTGGATTACAGATTATCTCTTTTTCTATTAAAGGTTGGACTTGAGGGGTATCTTTTATCTTTTTTACCATGTTCTCCCCTTCCTCCCCACTCTGAATCTTCCCATGGGTTCAAAGTTCTTGGATCCAAGGAAGAGCTTTTGATCACAAATCTAACTTGTATTCACTTTTTTTTTTTTCTGGCCCCTATGCCTTAAGAATCAACAAGCCACCGGGCAGTTGTGGCGCATGCTCTTTGTTCCAGCACTCGGAAGGCAGAGGCAGGCAGATCTCTGAGTTCAAGGCCAACCTGGTCTACAAGATCTAGGTTCAGGACAGGACTGGCTCCAAGGCTACAGAGAAGCCCTGTCTTATGGAGAGATGGCTCAGCGGTTAAGAGCACTGACTCTTAACTGGGTTCACAGTACCCAGGTTCAGTTCCTAGCACCCCATGGCAGCCAACAACTGTCTGTAACTCCAAGATCTGACCAGACACCCTCACCAGACATATATGTAGGCAAAACACTAATGCAAATAAAATAAAAATAAATAAATTTTATTAAAACAAAAAGAATCTGCAAGCCAGCACCTTCATCTCATCCTCATGTTTATCTAATTTACTTGCCAAGTCAGAGGCTAACACAGGATGCTAACAAACAACTTTCTGTTTGGCCTCAGATGTTTTTCTAACTACACACAACAGAAGCTAGGTAATCTTAACTGCTTGCTGACAGTCTTGACCCTTGTGCACTAATCTCAAGGATTGTAAAAGTCCTCTAAACCTTTAACTGTTTTCAGGGCATCTCCATGTGATAGACCCCACTCATCAAGCAGGCATGCCACCCCAACCACATAAATGAAGATTGCTGGCCTGGGATTCCTTCCACAGACTCTCTTACCCCTGAAGGATCAGCCTCAGTTGCTTGTCTCACTACACTTAACAAGAACCATGCCTCAGTACCACTATCATCTCAGCATGTCTGGGAGAAAAACGGTGTTCTGAGTGTGTTCAAACAAATAACACAAATGTGATACAAAGGACACAGAGTATTGTAAATAGTTGAGAATCTTATTTTTGCTGTTGATCCAGGGCAGTCATATATAACATTTATGATTTCTTATTTTCAGTAATTTATTTTTATTTTATGTACATTGGTGTTTTGCCTGCATGTATGTGAGGATGCTGGATACGCTGGACTTGGATTCCATACAGTTGTGAGCTGTCATGTGAGTGCTGGGAGTTGAACTTGGGTCCTCTGGAAAAGCAGCCAGTGTTCTTAACTGCTGAGCCATTTCTACAGTCTCCATTTATTATTTTTTTAATTTGTATGTAGGGATTTCAGTGTGTACCCAAGTGGATGCATATTTTTTTCTAGAATGTAAGTGTATGTTTTGTTTTGTCTTTTTTGAGACAGTATCACATATAGCTTGGGATGGCTTCACGCTTTCTATGTGGCTAAGGATGACCTTGGGCGTCTGCTTTTAACTCCCACATGCTGGGGTTACAGGTATTTGCCACCATGCCTGGCCTTCAGTAAACACACACACACACACATTTGGTTTTTCAAAACAGGGTTTCTCTGTGTAGCCCTGGATTGGATGTCCTGGAACTTGCTCTGTAGACCAGACTGACCTCAAACTCAGAGATCCCCCTGCATCTGCCGCCTGAGTGCCGGGATTAAAGGTGTGCACCACCACCACCCAGTCAGTAACCATGCTTTCAAGTGACTGACTTTGTTTTATTTCAGGCATGCGCCTGGCTCTGGCTGATGCTGGTGACACTGTTGAAGACGCCAATTTTGTGGAAGCCATGGCAGATGCAGGTATCCTCCGTTTGTACACATGGGTAGAGTGGGTCAAAGAAATGCTCGCCAACTGCGACAGCCTCAGAAGTGGACCTGCCAACTCGTTCAATGATCGTGTGTTTGCCAGGTAATCCTGGGCCAGCACTGTGCCATGGGAGTTGTGTAGTCCTGGTTTTCAGGGTGTCTAGCCTCAGAGCAACGTCATGTGCTAACAGTGTATCTGGTCAGCCTTGGGGATGAGGAAATTGAGACTCAGCAATTATTTCGTTAAATGCCTTGATGTAGTAATAGGAAACTTGGGATATGAATTTGTCTGTATCTCCAAAACCTCTGCATAACATTGCTCTCCCATTACAGTAGCATCAAATGGTGACAGGAAAAACAGACTAAGAAAAAAAGGAGAAATACCTTTAAAAACAGTTAAGACATTTGGTGGCCTTGTGTTGGGAGTGATGAGTAAGACTTCCTGGGTGGACAGAGCACTTTCTAACTGGGAATTCAGTAGTAGGTGTAAAGAGGATTCAGGGAGACTGGGAATTCTGGGTTTCTTGAATAAATAGATAGTAGTCTTGCAGGGAAAAGAGAAAACACATATAATCCTTGGGAAGTGCAGTATATTTAAAGGCATGAAACAGGTCAGGGCCAGATCAGGTCAAACTGAATCTGGGGTGATGAGAGAGGTGTTTCCTAATAGCTTGTAACTATTACTTAACACCAGTAAATCCTGGCTACCGCCTTAGTATGCATTTTTCATAGTGTGTTTAAGGAGCATTAACAGTGATTGCAATGAGGAAGTATTTGGGGAGACAGGGTCTCACACTACCCTAGGCTGACCTTGAACATATACAGCCCTGCCTCAGCCTCTCAAGTACCTGAATCACAGGCCACCATGCCCAGCTCTACCAAGAAACTTAACAAATAACAACAACAACAATACTGCTAGGTGTGTTATTATAAATAGGAGCTCTGGATAGTGAAAGCCGACACTGCATACAAGTGGGTAGACAGACTACAGTTTTTTTTTTTAAGATTTATTTATTTATTATGTATACAACATTCTTTCCATGTATGTTTGTATGCTAGAAGAGGGCACCAGATCTCATTATAGATGGTTGTGAGCCACCATGTGGTTGCTGGGAATTGAACTCAGGACCTTTGGAGGAGCAGGCAATGCTCTTAACCACTGAGCCATCTCTCCAGCCCCTGACAGACTACAGTTTTAAAGAGGACAAAGTAGTTTTATATTGGACAATTCTTTTTAAAGCCCCAAATTTTAAAAGCTCACATGTGTCCCCCCCCACCTCTGTGTGTGTGTGTGTGTATGTATGTGTGTGTGTGTGTGTGTGAGAGAGAGAGAGAACAACCTCAGGCGTTGGTCCTTGCTTTCCATCTTGTGTATACCACACTAGCTGGACTGGGGGCTTCCTGGGATTCTCCTGTCTCAGCCTCCCGTCTCACCTTGATGCACTGATATTACAGACAGGCACTGCATCATCTGGCTTTAGTTGAGCCCTGAGCATCTGAGTTTAAGTTGTCATGCTTGTATGGCATGAGAACACACTTTACTTACTGAGCCGTCCCCTTGGGCCCTTGTACTGAGCAATTTGTAATGTTTTTGGTCTCTTACTGATTTTGCTGGTTATCGATCTATGTAATACTTATATATTTTATATAAATATACATATATATAATATAAGTACAGGTCTGTCATATAAATACATTATGTAAACATAAATATACAATATTTAAAAATTCATAAAATACGTAGTTGTCTTTAAACTGAATAGATTTTCTTTCCCTATTCAATAGTGAAATGAATGCAGGAATTATAAAAACAGATCAAAACTATGAAAAGATGATGTTTAAAGAAGCTTTGAAAACAGGTTTTTTTGAGTTTCAGGTATGCTATTATTTTGGTCTCTAAAACATGTCAGCATTAATATGATATATTTCCTCCTTTTTCTTCTTGCTATGAGATAATTGCACGCCCAAAGCACAGACTAAAAATCTTTTCAGTGAGTTTTCTAAGTGTTCTGATAACTGTGGTTTTAAAGTAGCTTTCTTTGACGTTGTGTCTGTGACATCTTCCTAGTATAGGAATTTCTGCTCTTATTTTACCCATGAGCGTTAGGAAGTCCTCCTGCCTCCACTTAGGTCTGTACCACCATGCCCTGATACACAAAAGCATTGTAAATTGATAAATACGAAGACAAAAGTATAATTAATTGCCATAAACATAAAAGCAAATGCTTTCTGAGTTTTGCCACAAGGTGTCAGTATTTTTCCAAGTTTGACATTTCAAGGGCCACATGTAACTCAATCAGTTTTGTAAAATGTCACATTGGGATTTATGTAACTTGGTTTTCAGAGATGTGGTTAAATAAGGCCAAGTGCTGAGTGTAGAAATCCTGCCTTCATAGCCCTTTATATTAGTGTTGCTCTGGGCACTGCTCAAAGCCCGACCTTATAAAACAGCTCAGAGACCTAGCTTTATGCCTCACTGACATAAACATGCCTTAAAATGCCTTAAAAAAAAATGAACATAGAGGACTAATGCCCATATTCCCAGTATTTGGGAGACTAAGGCAGGAGGATAGCTGTGAGTTTGAAGTTAGCCTGGATCAAAGAGTGTGGTTGTAAAAATAGAGGTAATGCAAGCTTAGGGTGCACTGGAACGTTCTGTTGCAGACTCTAAACCAGGTAGACAAGCAAAATTCTGAGACTTTTGTTCTTTATTTTTCTTGCAGTCAAGAAAATTGAAGCAATTTTTTGATTTATTTTAAACCCAGGGCCTCACATGTGCTAGGCATGCATTCTTGCTACTCAGCTACATTTCCAGCCTTCTTTCTTGAGAATCATTAATATAAAGACATAATATTCTCTGGATAAAATATTGTTTTTATACTGTAGAGTTTTAAAAATAAAGTGAAACTTTTATAATAACTTATTATGGAATTTTTAAAAAGAATAAGACTTAATGCATTAAAACCAAGAAACTGAATATTTTGTCTTTGTTTTAAAGAAGATGATGACAGTGATAAACCATTTGAAATTTTGTATAGGCTGCGAAAGATAAATACCGTGAACTGGCCACAGAAGGGATGCACAGAGAGCTTGTGTTTCGGTTTATTGAAGTTCAGACAATCCTTCTGGCTCCAGTCTGTCCACATTTGTGTGAGCACGTCTGGACACTGCTGGGAAAGGTATGTACATCGCTGGGTTTTAAATGTTAACAATGTGGTCGTATGCATGTTGTCTACTATTTAATTCCCATCTGCATGTGTGTATGTTCAGATGTACATTCGAATGCATGTGTAACATTGTTCTTCCAATGGTTAAAAAGGTGGAAATTCTTTAGAGAGAGCTGGAAATAACAGAATGAGGTGATTATGAACAAAGCTATAAGGGTATGTTTACATAAATGCTCTTGTTTTATATAAAACTCCTGGGATATATAGGGCTGCGTGTCAAGGATGCTATATCACATTCATAGTGTGAAGATAAATTCAGTAATCTCCTAGGCTTGCAGATCAGTAGATTGCTCTGATTCATGTTCCTCTCCAGCCTCCTTAGCCATGCGTTTGTGCTTCTCAGTCTGTGAGCATGCGTGGAACTGTGCTAGGGATCTATATGCCGAATAGCCATACTGTTAGTGTTGGACGTATTAATAGGATAAAAACCGAGAGCATGCATAATTTATATAATAATGATTAAATTTAGGCAAATTAACATTACATAATTTTCTTTGAAAGTGAGCATATGTGTGTGGGTATTAATATGCTTGTACAAATGGATGCTAATTAAGAATGTAGAGTCAGACTTCACAGCTTGAATTCCAGGGAACATTAGATCAGGGACTGTAGAAGTGTGCTATGTGTAGTCAGGTTTGAACTCAGGGCACACAATTCCAGATGGTAGCCGTGGTGTGAAACTGTAAGCAAGGCCTGGAAAGCAAGTGTTGTTTAATCTCACTCAATCCTTTTTTTTTTTTAAGCCTGATTCAATTATGAATGCCTCATGGCCTGTGGCAGGCCCCGTGGATGAATCCTTGATCCGTTCTTCACAGTATCTCATGGAAGTAGCACATGACCTTAGGTTACGGCTCAAGAATTATATGATGCCAGCTAAAGGAAAGGTGAAGTCAACCTCTAAACAGTTTTTTTTTTTTTTAAATAATTTATTTCTTTTATGTGATTGGTGTTTTGGCCTGCATGTATACCTTTGTGAGGGTGTTGGCTATCCTGGAACTGGAGTTACTGACAGTTGTGAGTTGCCATGTAGGTGCTGGGAATTGAACCCAAGTCTTCTGGAAGAGCAGCCGGTGCTCCCAACTGCCAAGCCATTTCTCTAGCCCAGTTTTTAAAAAAGATCATTTCTTACAGTATGTGGTTAGATAGCAAACTAGTGATTAAAATGGGTACTGCTGCGTATACTGTGGACATAGCTCTGGAGCATGTATATTCTCACTGCTAAGAATCTGAAACGTACATATTCCAGTTGCTTAAGGGTCTGAAGAATGTATGTTTTTATAAACTCCTAAGGGTTTGAAGGATGTATGTTCTAACTGCTTAAGGGTTTGTAGCATGTATGTTTTAGCTGTTAAGGGTCTGAAGGATGCATTTACGGTGGTTGTCTAGGCACTGAGTGTTCTCGTCTTTGGTTTACATAAGAACCAATGTATTTTTTCTTCTCCTGTGCAGAAGACTGACAAGCAGCCACCACAGAGGCCCTCCCACTGCACTATCTACGTGGCAAAGAACTACCCTCTCTGGCAGCACGTCACCCTGTCCGTCCTGCGAAGCCACTTTGAGGTGATGTTGAGTTCCCTTACTACTTTTGCGGGAGGATTGTTCTCATTGTCAATCCACTGTGCCAGGAAAGCCACCCGAATCAGGACAGAGTCGGTGATTGGCTGACCCTGTTCTCCATGCTTGCTCCAATCCAAAAGCCCTGGAAATTTTCCTCTGCCCCCCCTTTTCTCTTCCTGTTCCTCTCTATTCGATTTCCTCAGTCCTCCAACATCTCTATACTATAGCTTATCCTCCCGATCAGCCAGTTGCTTACAGAGGCCCCGCCATCTGCCTCCTGAGTGTTGGGATTAAAGGTGTGCTACTGCTCTTGCCCCTACTTTTCTTTCTTTCTTCTTAATATTTTTATCTGTATGATTATAATACGTATAGTTTATTATTTTAAGTTGTTGCCTGCATGTATATATGTCTGTGCACCATATACATGCTTGTCCATTGGTGATCTATGACAACTGTGTTTTTTTGTTGTTGTTATTTTGAATAGATAGAAATGATATTATTTTTGACCTCAGAAACAAGGGAATCTTTCTTCCCCCTACAGGAGAGTATTCAAAAGCAGTCATATTTCAGGGCTAGAGAGATGGCTCTTGCTGAGGATCTGAGTTTGGTTCTTTGTACTTATGTCAGGCAGATCACAGCTGCCTGCAATTGTAGCTCCAGGGGGATTTGATGCTTCTCAGATCCATGGGCACCTGCTTTTATGTGCACACAGACAGACACACACACACACACACACATACTCACACACTTAATTATGGGGAAAAGTCTCCCCCGAAGTCTTCATATACAATGTTTTGTGTATGAAATGTATTGCTTTCCATTTTAACTTGACCGGTAAAATGAAGGTCTTTGAACTGGAGAGCATCAGTCTTTTACCAGGAGGGGCTGCTTACATTAGGAAAGGTGAAGAATATTCAGTGCACTGCACGTGTGTTTCCCAAGCCTCTGTTCAGAAGCGAGGGTCTTTCTGCATCAGCCACTGAACTTACCCTTCATGGTGCTGGGCTGAGCAGCTCCTCCAGCAGCAGCCTTCTGCAGCTGGCACAGTGCCTGCAGGCAGACCTGTGGTCTCGTATCATCTTTTAAGCGCTTCTCTTTACACTCCTCTCCTGCTCCCATTTTTAGGCCAACGGTGGGAAATTGCCTGATAACAAAGTCATTGCTTGTGAACTAGGCAATTTGCCAGAACTGAAGAAATATATGAAGAAAGTTATGCCGTTTGTTGCCATGATTAAGGTAAGTGAGTGTGGACCTTTGATAGCTGTGACCATTTGAGAAATGGTTAGCTAGGCTAGAAGAGGGAAAGGGAAGAGTCTTCACAGTCTTCCCCTAGTGACATGCTAAAATAGCACTCTAGGTCAGTGGTTGTGAGACATGAACAGTCAGATTTTGAATTTACCTGCAGGGTTGCTGAAAATATTGAAATATGTATTCCAGAAGAAAATTAGGCTTAGAGTTGCTGCACTGACTTATTCCTGTGCTCTCCCCTTCTCCCTTTCCGATTTTGGGAAGAAGTGTGTTCTTTGGGCTCAGTGGATCCCTTTGACATGTCTCCATTTCTGTGGGTTAGCTGAGCTGCATGCATTGCAGTGACAATGGCTACATTCAGGTTAGCGGTTAGAGCAGTAGGCTAGTGAGTTCTTTGTTATGAAAGAGTTGAGTTCTTTAGGATCTCAGTATTAGATTTTTCTTTTCTTTTTTTATTTTTTTAAATATTTATTTATTTATTATGTATACAATATTCTGTCTGTGTGTATGCCTGCTGGCCAGAAGAGGGCACTAGACCCCATTACAGATGGTTGTAAGCCACCATGTGGTTGCTGGGAATTGAACTCAGGACCTTTGGTAGAGCAGGCAATGCTCTTAACCTCTGAGCCATCTCTCCAGCCCCTTTCTTTTATATTTTAATTAATTCTTTTGATACAGGGTCTCACCATGTAGTCCTTGCTAGCCTAGAACTCTATATAGATCAGACTGGCCTCAAGCTCACAGAGATCTCCTGCCTGCTTCTGCCTCTCTCTTTCTCTCCTACTCCTCTCTCTCTCTTTTAATCTGAGACAGGGTTTCTCTGTATAGTCCTTGCTATCCCAGAACTTGCTTTGTAGACCAGGCTGACCTCAAACTAAGAGATTCTCCTGCCTCTTACTCCTGTATGCTGGGATTAAAGGCATGTGTCCACTTCCAGAAGTAATATATTCTTAAATAATATTTTTGATTTGCCAAGCAAAACATGAGTAGTTTGCAAATGTTGAAGTGATCGATGATGTGAGAATAAGAGAATGGCTTTCTTGGGCTGGGTATGTGGCCATGTGGTAGAGAGCTTGCTTACCATGTCCATAGGTCTGGGTTTGATCCCAGGCACCACATTAAACCAAATGCGATGGTGAACACCTATAATTCCAGTACTTGTGAGGTGGACCCAGGGGGATAAGAATTTCAAGGACCCAAAACCATCCAGGGCTACACAAGAGCCCGTTTCCAAAGAAATTGCCTTTCTAGTACTTTTGTAGGAAAGGAAACAGAACTTAGGTGATCTCTTAGTCCATCTTTTTCTGCATAACAGGTTACTACAGACTGGATAAATTTTTTTCCTTTCTCTTTTTGTGATGTTGGCAGTTAAATGTAGTGCTTTGTCCATGTTAGGCAAGCATCCTACCCATTTGTATGGACACTAGGAGTTCCTTTGTCTTGTGGTTCTGAGGGTTGGGAAGCTAGAGCAGCACTGGCCCCTGCCTTTGTGCTGTGTCCCTATGGGGGAAGGACAGGTGGGCACCTGCAGTGCACACAGGCCAGTAACTCACATTCCCTGTATAAAGGCACTGATCGACTGCAGTCGGTAACCTAAAACAGAGGACAGTAGAATCATGTGGGGCCACTTTCCCAGGAAGCTAACACATTGTGTTACACAGCTGGAGTTGTACTTACTAAGTAGGATCACTAAGGTTATGTTTTGAGTAGCAAGTATTTAATGTTGAAGAAAGTGAAGCATAAGAAATTGTTTTTTGAATATGACAAGATTATCTAAATACCGAGATAGTATGATAGCGTCAGTTTTTCTTTAAGCTTTGCAGGCATATCTTTGGGATTTTTAATATTTGTTTTCTTGGAAAATTAAAAAAATATTAGCTAAAGAGATTTTTTCATAAATTTCTTTGATTTCTGTGGTTTGTGCAATAAGTCATCTAAAAGCACAGTTTTAAAACCGTGTTTAATTTCAATGCCTGAAAATCCCATACCTTCTAGTGTTTTCAGTACTTCTTTAACTCTTATTTTACATGGCAATTATTTTGAGCAGGTAATTTCTTTAACAAGCAAACATAGATAAGGGAAACCGATTGAGTCAAAAGCCTTTCCTTTACCTGATGAAATGTAAACATTTCTTATCAATGATTGATTACTTAATGACAGATTCTTTTAAGCATGTTTTTAATATGATTTTTTTTTTCAAAATCATTTGGCTCTTAGGAAAATATGGAGAAGAAAGGGCCGCGAGTCTTGGATTTACAGTTGGAATTTGATGAACAGGCAGTACTTATGGAGAATATAACCTACCTAACCAATTCTCTCGAGGTAAGAGGGCCAGGAATTGTCTAGCTAATTACTGTGGTTTCCTATAAAACTACAGTCCAACTCTACAGCCTGTTAGGATATGTTTCATAAACACCATGTTCAATCTTTAGAACTTTTACTAAATATATAATTAAATGTTTTTCAGATGAAAGTAGATGAGTGGATATAAAAGTCACAGAAAGAATGATCTGTCACCTTACTCATTTATCAGTTACCTTATATGTAAAACATGGGCTGCGTGTAGCTCGGGATTCTCTCTGGATTATCTTTAAAGCACTTAGGAGAATCCATGCACGTGTTATTGTCCCAGTTTCAGATCTCAGAGTTACAGAATTGACTTAATTATCATCTGTGGTCCCGGTCCATTCTCAGTCACAGCTTACACAGAATCTAAAAATGCCTTCCTGTAGCTGAGGCAAAAGGAAAACTAATTTGCTTTAGAATACCGCTGGAAGACTCAGAATGTGGTTCTAATGATAATGAAGACACTGAAACCGCACAGGTTTAGAGCGACTGAGGACTGTTTCAGGACCACAGAGCTGAAGATGAGTTCTACGGAGGATTTGTTTTATTCGTTATCCCTGCGTACTTGCCACCGGTGATTGACCCCAGGCCTTATGCTGGTTAGGCCTATGGATCATGAAGTCCAGGATTAGTAGATGTCTGTATTGTGTATATCTCTAAATGCTTATATGTATGTATGTATGTATACACACATGCACCTTTTTGTAGGTCAGAAACTCCTTTCGGTCCTTTTCATGTGGACAGTAGGCACACACCTCAGGGTCATCTATTCAGAAATCTGCAGTGTGTTATATTACTGAGTTATTCTTCTGCTTATGTGGCATCTGAAATGATAAACTTTGGAGCTTCTGTTGTCTAGGTGGAACCTTTCATGCTGGCGGGTAGAGCCCGATTCCGGTATAGAAAGTGACACACAATTGTGTAAAGAACAATGCCGTGAAACAGCTAAAATGAATGTTGATAACAGATTGTAGATTTCATTTAACATTTATAAGGAAAAAAAAAGAAAATTTACAGATCATTTCATATTAAGTGGAGAAGCCGAGATGAATGAAATGAAGTGGTGATTAATTTGTCATACTAAGTGCTACTCATGACTTTCATTTTCCCATCCATTTAGCTAGAACATATAGAAGTCAAGTTTGCCTCTGAAGCAGAAGATAAAGTCAGGGAAGACTGTTGTCCTGGGAAGCCGCTTAATGTTTTCAGAACAGAAGTAAGTTGAAGAAGCCTTATTGAATCATTGGCTCTTAGGCCTAGACAAGAGCAGCACCCGTTGTTCATAGGTGGAAGGAAGTGAATCTGAAGGGTTAGAAATGGGGCAGAACGTAGGTGTTCTGTTGCTCTGGCTTGTGCGGTACTGGTTATATTGTGTGGTAGTATTGTTTATTATTTGTAGTTTTAAAAAACAAAGTAAGATGTTCTGAACCTGGGTTTTTTGTTTTATTTTGTTTTGTTGGTTTTTTTTTTTTTTTTTTTTTTTTTTTTTTTTTATTTTTTAAGTATTTTTTTTTTTTTTTTTTTTTTTTTTGAGAAATGGTTTCTCTGCATAGCCTTGGTTGTCCTGGAACTCACTCTGTAGTCCAGGTTAGCCTCAAACTTAAAGAGTTCTGCCTGCCTCTGCCTCCCGAGTGTTGGGATTAAAGGCATGTTCACCCCCTCCCAGCTCTGAACCTGATTTTTACTCAAAGAATGAAAAAAAAGGGTAAGACTTTTAAACAGTGACAAAGCTTTCAAATGTGCTCTTCTGAGTAGTTAGCTGTTGTGCAAGCTTTTTGCTTTTTGGTTTAGACCAGGCAGGTTCATCAACTTAATGCTAGAATTGCCTCCTACCTCTTAATTTTTGGTAGAAGTGTTAAAGTCTTACAGATTGTATTCAGCCTCCAAGTATCCATTCAGATTTGGACTACAATTATGACTCCGTAATATCCTAATAGAGCACTTAGGAATGTTGTTCCTTTGACCATATTTAATTGAGAATAGTGGTTTATTTGGGAAGAATAGGGTGATCACATTCATGGAGACCTTCTGAGTTTGTTTTGTGATAATTCTCTCATCGTCTCGCAGTGTGGCTTGCAGAAGTACAGCCATTTGGTAAATAAAACAGCCATGAGTAAATAGTGTTTTTTATAGAGCTGTCATGTTCCCTTGGGGGATGGAAGCCATATCTATAAAGTGTTTCTTCCGGTGCCTGACCTGCAGTGGAGAGGTTGAACAAGCGATGGTAGTCATGTAGAGAAAATGCTGTTATTGTTGCCGTCTGTCAGCAGGGTTGGTACATGCAGCTGTAGTCTGTTTCCCAAGGCCTCTGGGTGGAAACATGAGCTCACCCAGTTTTTCTGTCGTGTCTTGTCATGATTTTATGCAGAATATTTCTAAGTCTTTAGTGGGTATTGAAAATATAGTAGAGATTGCCCTTATTTTTGGCAGTATTCAAGTTTAGTGTGTCATAACTTTTATCTTTCCTCTCCTAGCCTGGTGTGTCAATCTTCCTAGTAAATCCCCAGCCGTCCAATGGCCACTTCTCAACCAGAATCGATGTCAGGCAAGGAGACAGCTGTGATTCCATAATCAGACGCTTAATGAAAATGGACCGAGGAATCAAAGGTAATATCTTTCCCTTGAAGCTCCTATGTATTGATGAGTTGTAAGTGGAAGGGACAGAAAGAGCTCTTCCGACAGCTGTGTAACACTGTGGGAAGATAATTGAGCCCCAAACTGGAAACCTAGATTTTTTTGGTCTTGTTTGGGCTTAGGTAGTTTGGTAACTTTGTGTCACGTAAATGCCAAGCTGGTTCTCTTTCAATGTCCTGAGTACTCTGAATTGGATTTTTTTTTCAGTATCCTGTCTGGTTCTAAATTACAAGTGATTTATGTCTTTTAGAGGTAATTCAAAATTAGGAACATATACCCTTACTATTCTAGACTCAGTTGTCCAGCTGGGTCTCTTCCTAGGGAAAGAGGAGAATTAGAATGAGGTTTTTTTTTTTTTTTTTTTTTTGGTTTTTTGAGAGAGGGTTTCTCCGTGGTTTAGAATGAGGTTTTGAGATCCTCCATTCATTAGCTTATTGACCCTTTTACAAATTCAACATAAGTATCATCATCATCATCATCATCAACCCCTTGTATAGATAGTGGAATGGAAGCTCACAAAGGGAAATTTACTCAGCTGGAAAATCTCAAGCCTAGAATTCAAACTGTTGGGTTCCAAAGCTTCTGTTTTTTTTTCTTTTAAACTGTGTTTCTCTAGGCAAAATACATATACAATCTCAATTTCTGATCTAGATTAGGAGTATATGTTCTGTGATTAAATTCAATATAAACACCCTCTCCCCTCCCCTGAAGGTCTTACTATGCAACCCTGGCTGGCCTGAGACCTGCTATGAAGACCAGATTTCCTGAAACTCACAGAGATCTGCCCGCCTCTGCCTCTTGAGTGCTGTGGCCTCCCTTTTCAGTACCCAGTGTATTCGTTAGTTTTCTTGTTGCTATGAAAAAGTACCTGACAAGAAGCAACCTAAGAGAGGAAAGACTGATTCTGACTCCCAGTTTGAGGGTGTAGAGGATAGTGGCCAAGACCTGGCGGTGAGGCTAGCACTTGGCTATTGCCCAGGATCTTGAAGTGTTGGTCACACAGTACATTTACTGTCAGGAAGCAGGCGGGAGAGCCTTTGATGCTCAGCTGTCTTCCCTCTGTTCTCCTGAGTCAGCCTGGGACCCGAGTCCATGGGCCAGTGCCACCCACGTTCAGAGTCGGACTTCTCTCCTCAGCTGAACGTCTATGGAAATGCCCTTACATATCCAGATTTGTGCTCCCCTGATTTTTAATGCTGTCAGGTTAGTGAAAATGACCCATCACTCTAGCCAGGTCCAGGAGTGGACATGAGAGGCAGCTTAGTGTGTCTCAAGGACTTTTCTTCAGGATTATAAAGACTGACTAATGTTGATGTTCATCTCTTAGGTGATATCTGTCTCTCCCATTTCTCCCATCTCTTCTCCCTCATTGTGTATTTTCAGACAGACTCTTACTGTGAAGCCTTAGATGATTTGAAACTCGCCATGTAGACCAGGCTGGCTTTGAACCTGTGGCAGTTCCTAACTGCTGGAATTACAAATGTGTGCCCCCAGGATTGGTCTTCTTATTTAATTTTATATATTTATTTCTTTGCAGTGCTAGGTTTGAATCTAGGTTCTTGTACATGCTAGGCAAGGGATCTCCCGTTGAGTTAGATCTCATTTTTAATGACTTTTACTTGTTACGTATGTGCATTGCACATACATGTAGGTCGGAGGGCAGCTTGTCAGACTTCGGTCATCGGGTTTGTGCACACCTGTACCTGCAGAGCCATCTTGCTGGCCCTCTTTTCTTTTTGATAGCAATCAAAAATGTGTTAGTTTGGGTAACTTGTTGCTTCTTCCTGTTTCCTTCTAGTCCTTTTTCACCATTCTTAACCGTCCCACCTATTCTAGGTACTTCACAGAAGTAGTATTGGTCTTTTATTTTAAAGATTCGATATGTTGTATTAGTAAGCGTGTGTGTGTGTGTGTGTGTGTGTGTGTGTGTGTGTGTGTAAAGATATGATTTCTCTTGTCTAGCTCTGACCTGACTGAAGCAGTTTGCTCCCTGGCCTCCTGAGTAGCTGCAACTACAGGCATGGGCTACTTTGCCCAGCAGCAGTTTTCCTTTAACTAAGCAAAATGTCTCCCATGGGCTGACATGGGACGCCAGTTCAGTCTGTAAAGTGCTTATTGCACAGATGTGAGGCCTGGGTTTGGATCCCAGCACCAATATTCCAAATCTAAGAAAACCAGCCAGGTGCAGTGACATGTGCCATAACTCCAAAGCTGAGGGGATGCGGGGAGACAGATGGCATTCAGGTAGCCAGCCAGTCCAGCTGAAACAGCAAGCTCCAGGTTCTTAATAAATAATAAGGTGGAGAGTAACAGAGGAAGACACTCAGCATCGACCTTCACATACACATATGAGTTCACCCGCATACATGCATATACTACACACACACACACACACACACACACACACACACACACAGAGTTTTCCAGGATTCACCCATGTTCTTAAAGATTTGTTCTTTATTTTATGTGTGTATGTATGTGTCTGAGTGTATGGATGTGCACAGTGTGAGTGAAGGTGTCCATGGAGGCCAGAAAGAGGTGTCAGATCTCCTGTAACTGGAGTTACAGGTGATTGTGGTGCTGGGAACTGAACCTGGGTCTTCTGCAAGATCAACAAGTGTCTTAGTCATTGAGTCATCTCTCTAGCTCATATAGGCGTTTATTTCCCGGTGAAATACCACAGAATGGTCCATATGCCTTTGGAGCAAACAAGCAGGACTTGAAAATTTGAAAGTATGAATATCTAGGAAGCCATGTTCTGTCTCTTCATATTTGTATTGCTATTGTTCAGTCTTCAGCAAACTTTCTAACAGGAAGAACGCATAGTCCTTAAAGCCATTAGAATGGCTTTTAAAGAAAACCGATATTTGCGGGAACTCGTGGGATCTTACTATGAGGTTGTGGTATACTAGAGGATGTGTTTCTGCATTGAAAATTGTATTGCGAAGTGTTAAATTGGGGGCGATGAGATGCCTCGGTGAGCTATGGCACTTGTTAAGCTGATGACCTTGGTCCCTATCTTGTCATGGAAGAAGAAAAACTTAATTGTTGTCTGAATTACACATGTGTGCTATGGCATGCATACACAAAGATTCACAAAATAAATAAATGTAATAAATTTTATTTATTTTTTTGGAGGGGGGTTTCCAGGCAGGGTTTCTCTGTATAGCCCTGACCACCCAGGAACTTGCTCTATAGAGCAGGCTAGCCTTGAATTCAGATTAGCCTGCCTTTGCCTTCTGAGTGCTGGAATTAAAGTTGTGCACCATCGCTGCCTGGCAATTTTTTTTAAAGATGTTAAATCAGCATTCCTATTAAAGGTACTCAGTGCACTGACTGGGTTCCTCAGAACTGTGCTGGCATTACTGTCTATTTGTTGCCTCTTCTCATGGAGCCTCTGATATCGTTCTTATCTCTATATTTTACAAGCTATGAATATATCCAGTGAGTGTGAATCACAGTTTTAAGTTTGGTGTTAGTAGCTGCTATAAATTTGGAAAATGGATAGATGTATTAGCGAAGTTCGAAATTGATATTTGTGTGAGAATCACCAGAAGGGATCTGACCTCGATACTTTCCATGGGCCTTCATGTGCCTTTGATATGTATGAGGGCTGAGCATATTGAGTATGTAGGATAGAAAAACAGTTCAATTCAATAACACACTTCATAGTCTGTCTGCTGCACTAGCCAGCGAGCAGTCCAATTAGTGCCAATTGTATTGAGGATGATTATGATCGAGGGCTGGGAGAAACTCAGCTCAAACCATCATTTCCCTCCACAAAGGCCACTGAGCAACTCTTGATGATAATGACTTTAAATCACTCACACCTATGCCACATATGAACTAATAACTCGGAGGTGAGAGACTCCATTTCATATTACCAGTCCTCAGGGACTTTCAATCGCTCTTATCTTTTCTCTAAGTGCCTTAAATCTTGTGTAGTTGCAGGCTTAAATTTCAACATTTCAGTGATGAGAGAGATCTAGGATAAGAATAGATAGGAAGGCCACTAAGAAAACCCTACGAATTTATTGGCAGTAATGAACCACATGGCAAAACATCAAAGCAAATGCGTTTTGTCATTTAGAAGGCTGATTGAGTGTTAAGGTTTCTTTGAAATAGTTCGAATTAGAATTGGTTGAAATGATGAGGGGAGACTGTGAGAGAGAGCTGCAGTGAATGTATAAAACCTGCTGGCAGAACTTGTTACAGTTTCTATAGCAAAATATTTGGTGCCACTGATGTACCGGTGAAACTGCAATAGCTGTTACCATGGATTATATCCGCCCAAACAAGATGAAGGCTTGCGGAAGACTGCTGTCTCTCCTGTTTTAGGTTTCAGGGCTTGCGCTCTGTCTTGGAGCAGAAGCTCGGAACACTCGCAGGCAGGGTTTGCTTTTATGGCAGATGCAGGTAATTGCTCTGTAAGCCCCGAGAGCTCTTCTCTAAACTTGCTGCCTTTCAGTCTTTGTTTCCCAGAGAGAGCAGAATGCCTGGAAGACTTGTACTGTGGGTATGACTGCCAGCCGCATTAATGTCTTCTTTGATCTCTTATCCCTTATAGAGCTAAGCTTTGTCCTCTTGAGACGCCATGAGGGGATGTAGACCACCCAGTGATCTATTTTAGAAAAGCTTGGAAATAATGTAGGAAATGTCATTTGGGGAGGGGCAGGTGAAGCATAGCTGACCACACTGCTCGGAATGACATAGATCCAGGACGAGCATTTGTGTCAGTGCCCCCCCCCCCATATACAAGTAAATTGTTTGATGTTGAAAGTCTCAGAGTTGCTTAAATAAATTTTTTGATTAGATTGTTGAATCATAAATTTATCCATAGGATTAAGTGCTTGTTTGATTTTGGGTTGCTGTTTGGTGCTTTTGTTTGTTTGTTTGTTTGTGAGGAGCTGGATTACGAGGTTGCACATCAGTAGACCGGATGCCAGTCAGATTAAAGCTCATCTCAAACTTGCCCCTCTCTCTGCCCCCCTTCTCTTCCTGGTTCTCACCAGCTTGTGCTATAAGCACTTCTTGTCTCTTGAACAACAGAAGAAATAGGTAGTCCTGCTTTTCACAATGATCATGACTCCTCCAAAAATAGCTCAGAGAAGGTCCTTCACCAGCAGAGTGCGTCCAGAGCACCAGAGGCTTGGTGAAGCATGTAAAGGTGATGTAAACCGTAGGTTAGCACTTAAAAAAGAACACTGTTCTTCTTCCCTCTTGGTTTGGTGTTCAGGTGTGTTACACAGATGCTCTGACTGTTTGGTTCAGGTATAAAGCTGGGAGGGGATGAAGTTTACAAGATGCTAGCTTTGCTTCTGAGGCCAGGTCCTAAGAATCTGATGAAAATGCCTGTGTTTGGGTGTTATGAGATTGTGTCAGTGACTATATGCAGATACTCATGTTGGTGACCTCTTTTGCTATAGATCTTTCCAAAGTGAAACTGATGCGGTTTGATGACCCTCTGCTGGGGCCTCGACGCGTTCCGGTCCTTGGGAGGGAACACAGTGAGAAGACGCTCATTTCTGAGAGAGCCGTTTTCCACGTGGACCTAGAGAGCAAGAAAGTTCACCTCACTGAGAACGGGCTACGCACGGATATTGGCGACACAATGATCTATCTGGTTCACTGAGAAAACTCGTGCAAATTGGAGAGTTAATGTGGTTTCTAAGTTACTTCTGCCCTGAGACTCTCAAGCTAGATCTAAATAGACTTCATTTCTAACTGCTGGATTCTTTATGTAATCATAATTATACCAATTCATCTTTGATTTCTAAATCTAATAAACTTTGCATTTTTTTTCACCTTTGGGCCTCTGAGAGAAATGGTTTGCACTATATTATTTTTAACAAATAATTCTGTTTCCTAGGAATTTTTAATCTTAACACAAAAGTGTCAGGATGTCCCCTTTTTGGGTCTGTGTTTTATGTTTCAGAAAGGGTCTCACTGTAGCCCAGGCTGGCCTCTTGACTCAATTTCCTGAATGCTGGGATTCTGAGCATGTCCACTGTGCCCTCTTGTTGGTGTGTCCCTTTTATGAATTATGCTTTTTACTGTTTATGCAGGTTAAGGAGCATCACAGCTCTTGATAACATAATTGTTTAGATGACAGGCAGTGGTGGCACACGCCTTTAATCTCAGAACTCAGGAGGCAGAGGCAGGAGGATCTCTGGTTCCAGGACAGCCTGGTCTACAGAGTGAGTTCCAGTACAGATAAGGCTACATAGAGAAACCTGGTCTGTCTTGAAACAAACATGCAAAAAGAAAAGGAAAAGACTGTAGTGAGTGGGCTAGTTCCATTTCTTTTATGAGTGTGATGTGAGCATGTGTGTAGTGGATGTGTGTGGATGTGTGCAGAACTCTGTGCACATGCTCATGTGCCAGACAGAAGAGGACACTGGGTGTTTTGCTGTCACTCTTTGCTTTATTCCCGTGAGACGTGATCTGCCCCTGAACCTGAGCTAGACTAGCAGTTATGGATCCCAAGGAAACATTTTTGTTTTTCAATTTACTCTTATTATTGTGTGTCTATGTGTGGTGTGTGTCTGTATGTGGAGGGGGTATTTGTACCATGGTGTGTACATGGAGATTAGGGGACAGATGTCTGTATCTGCTTTTCCATCAGTTGCTTTTTGTTTTGTTTTTCGAGAGAGTTTCTCTGTGTAGCTCTGACTGTCCCGGAAATCACCCTATAGATCAGGCTGGCTGCAAACTCACAGAGATCCTCCTGCCTCTGCCTCCTGTGTGTTGGGATTAAAGGCAGGCACCACCATGCCCAGCTCTATATGTGGTTTTAATTATACCATTTGTTGTTCTTTTATGTCCAGCTTTATGGTTTTCTTAAAAAAAAATTGTTCTATTTTCAACTCAGTGCACTTGTGTGCACCCTGAGTGTGGGTTTATGCATGTGCACGTGCGTCAGTGCCCTTGGAGGCCAGAAGACAGCTTCATTTCCTGGAGCAGGAGGGAAAGGCCACTGGGAGCCAGCTCTAGAAACATGAGTTTTTAACTGCTGAGCCATCGCTCCAGCCTGCTGCTTTTTCTTTTTGAAATAAGTAAAATACATGGCTTGAAAGTCAAAGCTATATCCGTTCACAAAACTCTCACACTGTGTTTCTACTTAATAGCTAAACATTATTATTTAATTTCTTGGTTATGTTTTCTATATCTCTTTCCAAAAGAAGCAATTAATTTATTTATGTTTTAATTTCCTTTTTCTAATATAGTAGGAAATATTTTTCTCTAAAATTATATATAAATATCTTTCCATAGAATTATATATAAAATTATTTTATACTTTGGTTTTGAAGTTAACAACATAACCTGAATATATTGTGAGAATTCTTTTTTTTTTGGTTTTTGTTTTTCGAGACAGGGTTTCTCTGCAGCATTGGAGCCTGTCCTGGAACTCGCTTTTGTAGACCAGGCTGGTCTTGAACTCACAGAGATCCGCCTGCCTCTACCTCCCTAGTGCTGGGATTAAAGGCGTGCGCCACCACCGCCCAGCTCAATAAAAATTTTTTAATTGGTTTTTCGAGACAGAGCTTCTCTGTAGCTTTGGAGCCTGTCCTGGAACTAGTTCTTGTAGACTAGGCTGGACTTGAACTCATAAAGATCTGCCTGCCTCTATGTATCTCCATCAATCTCCTTCCCTTCATATTAGAAAAAGGTACAGACCCTTAGTTAGACATGTGCTCATCTTTAAAACAATACAATGTCTGTCTATCAGACTCCTATGACCTCAAGTTCCAGAATATCAAGGCAACATTCTTTTAAAGGCACACTTCCCTTTGGTTTGAACCCAGGTTTAGAACCAGTCTGCGCATTGTCCAAGGGAAAGGATAACCAGACAATAAGACAACAAGCTGTCGTTATGAGCTGGCTCGGGCATCACTTCTCCAGGCCCCACGAGGACGTTTCCTTGCTCAGTACACATGCGCCACTCTTCTCCCTCATATCGTCTGAAGATGAGCATTTAATTTCCAACCTGAGGTAGGAAGTCAGGTGACTTTTCTCGCAGGTGTTGCTGTTGGACTATCCAGCCAATCTCTTTGTAAAAGGAGCCCGGGAAAGAACAGCGGCTTTTGTGGGGAGACTGGGAGTACCTAGCCCCAAGAGTGCGTGAGAAGGGGGCAACCGTGCATGGCTTGTGAAAGGACCGCTTGAGTTCAAGGAAATCTCTTCATTCTTAGTTTAAATTATCCTGTCCCGACCAAGCGAAACTTTATTTCTGGCCACTGCCTGTGAAATCCACTTCTTTGACATAAATATCTCAGAGATTTGACTTCAATAAAGAATTTGGAGTAAACAAGGGGGCCTGAGTGGAAAGTACAATAAATTCTTAGCACTGCATGTTTGATTAAAGAATTAACAGAAACTGCCCAGACTGGTGTATTCAACATGGGGACAGTCAGCTTTTGTTGGGGAGGGTGCCTAGCTTCTTAGGTGAGTGAGTTAGAAGAGAGTGAAGCCAGAAGAGAGAGTGTATTTTACCAATCTGAAGCATCACCAGGTAGAAGGATCAAAGAGACTACGGCTGCTGTCATCCCATTTCCCACTAAAGCTTCCCTCTGCTTTTGATGAGCAGAATTACCGCCTCTCTTGGTTTTCTCAGGGCCATCTTGATTTTAGTACTAGTCAAATTAAGATGGTTGATCATCTTGACTGTATTTCAAGGTATTTGGGTAGCACATGTATCAGCTTAAAAACACCAACCCAGATTTCTCTGCCTTCTTTGTTCCTTAGAAAAGCAAAGAAAGCCCACTGGATGCTGAAGTCATGCTAACACTAGCTGCTGTCAGTTGCATGCCTCCCATGCACCAAGTACATGATATTGTTGAATGCTCACGGCAACCAAGAGCTAGAGTACTTAAAACACAGTTGGAGGAGGAAGATGAGGCCAGAGCTGAGGGCAATGATGGGGTCTTTCCTAAGCTTGAAGAGCTAGAACGTAGCTGGGCTGGATTTGAAATTCAGTGTGCACCAGTTTGTTCTTTCTGCTTATGAATGGGCAGCGTCTCTGATTTGGCCCAGTTCTGTGGGCATCAGTTGTATCCATCATGCGCAAGCTCGTTCTTGTTCTTTGTGGTGGCATAAGCATTCCTTGCAGGTCATATAGACAAGCTGCCCAAGAAGTTACAGTGACTACTTTCATCTCATGTGTAGCAGGCCCAGATTAAGATAAGCCACTCTGCCCTTGGTCTTGCTTTGAATCTCTTTCTTTAATTCTCCCTCTCCTTTGATAGGATTTTGCTATGCAGGCTTGGTTGCTCTCAACCTCTTTTGCCTTGTTTGTCCAGGTACTGGGATTACCAGTGTACATTGTACACCTCATTACCTTTCTATTTTTAGTGGGACTACCAAATGCCTGGCACATAGGCAGTGCCTAGGGAAGGGCTGGCATTACTTTCTGAATCATGACAGATGAGCAGTGTTAAGCTTGAACTGAAACTTGAACTTTGCACCTATAAATCTAAACATTTTAATAAAATCACCAAAGATTCAGAGTATTAGAATAGAGTTCTTATTGAGTACAAAATTAGACAAACACACACACCACAAACACACACACACATACACACACACACACACACACACAAGTAATTTTTTCCAACAAGTAAAAGTTACCTTCTCAGTTACTTGATTTGGAGTAGATAGAAGACTGGCCTCCTTGCTGTGATAAAAAGGTGTTATGCACATAATTTTAAGATAGAAGCAAAAATCTCTTGTCTAGGGCTGCAGACTGCAAATGGTTCATTTCAGGGAAAAATCTTTCCAGGTGCTCAGCCCTCAGAAATCCCTCTACTAAAATCAGAGATGATTGAAGCTCTTAGCATAATGATGGAAGCCCTCACTGGTAGGCACCATGCCGAGAAGGAAATGCCTTGGATTGTGTAGAGAGATGCAGAAAGCTTTTAGGCTATCCTCTGCTTTTATTTCATCAGTTCACACCTGAGAGTTATGCTACAGAATTGAAATGCAGTTCAAGTTGCATAATTTAGCCCAGAGGAGCTAGATTGAAGAAAGACTTGAGTACAATAGGAGAGACAGTGAATCTATTTGATCCAATCAGCAAATATTTATCGAGTACTCACTCCGTTTCAGGGCAGTGTGCTGATGCTGGGCATACAAAGAGGAACAACAGCCTGTGCCCCTGGCAACAAGGAGCACACATGGAGGGAGATGAAACAGGGCCAGTATGAAAGCAGCTTCTTCAGGACCAGTTTCAAATGTTCATAGGTGTCCGGGTGAGGCCACTCCTGGTACTTTCTTGGTCTCTCTGTTCATCAATGCCATTAACTCAGGATTCCATCCCTCTGCCCTACTGAACTTTACTTCCTAGGTGTCATCTCCATATACAGCCACACCGGGGGCTGGAGACTCAATATGCATTTCAGGGAGCATATGTCAGTCCACAGAAATAACCCTTAACACACTTCAGGCTGAACATCAACACACGCAGGCTATAATCCTCTTGTTCTTCACACACATCTGAGTGGCAGACGAAAGGGTGTTTTACAATTTTGTTTTGAACTTATCTGTTTATATATCATGATGAGCCACTGGCGACTACTTTTCAGCAGCTATGCCTCTGGGCATTTTTTGAGCAACAGGAAAACCTTAAACACATTTTCAAATGCAATCAAATATTTGCGGGTGGTACTGTGTGTGGTGACGTAAGCCTTTAACTCAGCACTCAGTAGGCAGAGGCAGCTTCATCTCTTGTGAGTTCCAGGCCAGCCAGGACTACACAGACCTTGGCTCAAAATCAAACGACAAAAATACTCCAAGCAACAACAGAATTCGTGAGTTCTATTTGGCAATGGAATGGGCATAATGCTAATTTCCAGTGTTTGACTTAGCATCAGCTTTATGTTTTACACATTTTTCCAAGTCTTAAGAACATATAGGGTGGGGCTGGAGAGATGGCTCAGCGGTTAAGAGCATTGCCTGCTCTTCCAAAGGTCCTGAGTTCAATTCCCAGCAACCACATGGTGGCTCACAACCATCTATAATGAGGTCTGGTGCCCTCTTCTGGCCTGCAGGCATACATGTAGAAATTGTATACATAATAAATAAATATTTAAAAAAAAAGAACATATAGGGTCTCAAAGTGCTAATTAGACCCTAAGTATTATCTGTAATGCCTACCAGATAAAAGGACGAGCCCTGCTCTGGGGACCCAGTAGCTCCAGCCCAGCCTCTAGGTCCCTTCTGAGCTCTCGTGGAGCATCTCCAGCTCTTTAACATCTTGATGACTCACTGGGTCTTTGGAGTAGGTGTGTTTCAAGTATCCTCTCTTCTTGCCTACTACCTGTTCTGTGTCCCTTGCCATTCCTGTTCCACGGACACCGCCTAGCTGGTGAAGACTTGGGAGCTGTTGCAGTCACCAGTGGCTTTCAGATCCACTGCATGAGGTGTCAGGTGGCAACAGACTTCTTGCTTAAGAGTTACCTGGAAACCTGTTACAGTCGTGACTTCTAGACTTCATCTTTGGAGACCCGTGCAGTTGGTCTGGGGCAGGGCTTTGGGACTTGTTTCAGCAAGTTGTCCTGTTTGGTGATGCTTGGGCAAGCGATTAATTTTCTTGTCCCTGTGACAGAGTGCACGGCATAAACACCTGAACAGAAAGAATGGTGTGGTTTGGCTTACGATTTCAGAGATTTCAATCCATATTCCTTAGTCCCATTGATTATGGGCCTGTGTTGAGATGACCGTGGTGGTAGGAATATATGAAGGAAGGTGGTGTATACCTTAGGGTAGACAGGAAGCAGGCAGGGAGAAAGGGGCTGTTCTCTGGCCCCTTTAAAGGCTCCCTTCAAAGGCATGACTTGTCCCTTCACAAGGCAAAACCTTCAAAGAACCCAATGAAGTACTTTTTCCAAATAGGCCTTGTCACCTAAAGGTTCCAGAACCTCAAATCATACCACCAGCTGGGAACCTTCAACACAACAATAGCAGGGAGTGTTGGTGTAGTGAAGACATATCACCATACCATAACATCTCACTGATTTGATTGCTCCAAATCAGATCTGAAAGGAGCTCTCCAGCCATTTGTCCCCAGAGCAACGCACTCTTATGATTGGTCAGCCAAGTTTCACTTTGACTCCTAGGGCATCTAGAACTAGGTGACCTACTGCAACAATGGTTCCTGGGGAAATGGGGTTGCATCTTGTTTATTTTATTGTTATTGTGAATGTGAGGCAGGTTCCGTCCTTAATTTTCCACAGCACCTCAGAGATCAGGTGCAGACAGCTCATGAGGCTTGCTGTAGGAGAGGCATACCACAAGGTAATGACAACACAGTGCAGGCTCAGACTCATGATAGGCCCCACTGACTCCAAGCTGACCCAGCTTTCCCATGAACCTTGAAGCAGCTTACCTTCATCTATGGAAATGACTCTTGCCATTTCCATGACTGAAATTCAGACAGAACTTTTTTTTTGGCCCATTTCCTGTGGACAGAGATTTATTTTTGCATTCTTCCATAATTCCTTTGCATTTTCTATGTTGCTGACAGTTTACAAATACACATTCAGCAAATCAGTGTATCTGTCAGTGAGATTTGCCACTCTTAGACTGTTCAGACAGAACTTTTTAACCTCAGAAAGAGGAGGGAGCTTTTCCCCTCACTTCACCGTTACATCCCAGTCCCTTAAGCAATTGTTTCCTAATTTAGAATTACAGAAAGTGGAACTATCCATTCCTTTCAGGGAAAATTAACTCCAAGAGGAATGTGTGGGATGTTCTGCATTGGGGCCATCCACATGTCGACCCCAGTAGCTGAGCCCAGGTTCCTAGCTGCTCTCTCAGTCCCCCCAATCATTCTTTCTTGAGCAGATGCTCACCGCTCTTGGGTTATAGCTTACTTCACCTGTGGCACACCCTCGGGTGACAGTAAACTAGTTATATGTCTTTCAGTTGATACAATAAGCCCCGTGAGATCGTTTTCCCATCTGAACTGACAGGAGGTAGGGAGTACAAACCACTTTGCTGAGGTCATGTCACCATGGAGGGACATGCTGGGATCTGACTGGATGTCTCTTTGTTTCAAGTTTGTGAAGTTAGCTATTATGAAACCCTGGCAAACACTAGGTGTTAGACTGGACATTGAACTTGAGTAAGAGATTGGTCCTTAATGGGACTAAACATTATAAAGTCAGAGGAGGCATGCTGAAAGAGGGAGCTGATCGCGTCAGCCTGGATTATGTATGACTCAGCCTCTTGGCTCCACGGGTCTTCTTTATTGTTCTGTTTTGATCAGTGGTTATCATTCTTCAGCATCTTGGTTAACAAGTTAACCATCATCCTTGACTCTCCAGGAGCCAAGTACCAGCTCGAACCGTGGTGAAGCAGCCTATCCGCGGAGCCAGCAGCAGGACCACAGTCACGGCCATCGTCCAGACTGGTGGGGACTGGAGCACTGGCCTCTTCAGCATCTGCAGAGACAGGAAAATCTGTACGGGCTTCCTTTTCACTCACGCTCCTCCTTACCATTTTCTCCCATGAGGTATCAGTAAGTGGAAAAGCTACCCCAGCACAAGGTCAGAAAGTAAAAGATTTCAGAATAACTGGACTAGTCTAGTGTCTCAGGGCTGTTCCTTAGTTGGGGAAAAAAAAGTCATGCTTTTCAACAGTGTAGACCAGTTCATAGGATAAGTGGTATTTTCAAAGATTTTTTTTTTATTCAAATGATAGAATCCATAGTTGGTAAAGACACAAAATAGCCTCCCTTGTCACTAGAAGTGACGGTATGAACTGGTAGAGTTCAGCAAGGGTTACACTAGTGTTTCCCCTGATAACTACTTTTCTTAGTAGGAGCTTAATCTGAGAAAATAAATTACGCTCAAAATTTAACAGGCACCTCAACACTGCAGCCCTGGTCACTGTGGCAAAGCTTGGAACAGCATACGAACTGCATGCATCCACTGGGTTATTATACAGCTCTGAAGAGTCACAGAGTAGAGTAACAGTCAGTGAGTTAAAAGTTCTTTTGTGTACAGTTTCACTTTTGTTAATTTTTTTTTTTTTTTGAGACAGGGTCTCACTGTTTCCCTGGCTTGTTTGGAACTCACCGAGTTCCACCTGCTTCTGCCTCCTGAGCGCTGGGACTCAAGGTGCATGGTACCACACCTGTCTTGCATATGGTTTTGAGTTTAAGAAGTCGAGTGAGTGCAAAACTGTGTTCATCAAATTCCATCTGGAGGAGGTGAATACATTTAGGGAAAAAAAGCTTAGGAGGATCTAATACTATTATTTACAGCAGATATCTCCAGATGGCAGGCTAACAAATACATTTCATTTTTCAAAAATTATCTCCTTAATCTCTCCATGCATTGCTCTTGTAACAAGAATGATCTGAAAGGAAACGCCCTTTGTTGACTGAGATCTTGTCTGGCTCTGGTTCAGTTGTCAAGAGGTTCTAGTTTCATGACTGACCTCTGGCTTACAGCAAAGGCACACTGAGTCACTGTTTATCTCAGCGGCCATGTCTCAGGATCCCAGAACCTGTGAGAAGCAAGTGTTGGGTCCTGATTTAAAACCACCATTTAGTGGTCATAAAAAAGAAAAAATATAGAAGACAGGCCAAGGACAGAACAGTATCTGTAGGTGCGGATATTTTGACGCTCCCCCACCCACCTCCAGATCCCTTACTTATGTGTGTACACATAAGTGGAAGAATTGTAAATATACATTACCAGACACCTCTGTTTCGATTTCACCACACACGTACGTGATCACGCCACATAAGCACATCTGGAGCTAATTTCTTAAAATGCCTCATGAATCCCCTTGTATCCCAGTTTGTTGATGCAGAAACTCTGGTTGCTGGACCTTTATGGGGTTTACTCAAACCAGTGCCGTGCAACTCTGCTTGTTCAGATGTCAGTTTTGCATAGCGTGAGGATATCTGTCTTGGGTAACTGCTAATGAGTAAACTTGCTGGCCAAACAGAATGTGCCTCTTTAAATTATAGTAGATGTCGCCAAGTGGCTTTCTTTCTGGAAGGTGAGTTAATTTGCACTCCCACTGGCGGCGCATGCGTGTGCTCGTTCCTCTCTAAAGGATCTTATTATTGGAAGGTTCAGGCTCCCTTGCAGCAAAGCGACCTGAAATGTGCTGTGTTTAATTCCCACTCACCTTCCTTCAGTTCTTTGGGCCTCTACACCACCGCTTCTTGTCTTTGTTTTGACTTGCCCATAAGGGAGAAGGATGACATTCTACACAGGAGGGTGGAGAACAGGCCTCGGTTTAGGTGGGCTGTGGAAGTAAAGGGAAAGGCTGAATGTGTACCACGCATCCCTATTGACCGTGAGCTCTGTAAAAGAAGAAAATATATGACTGATAACATGTTGGCACATTCACCTTGTAAAAATGGGGTGCTACAGAGAAAGGATCCGTGTCTCTTTGTAAATACCATTTATGGTTGCAAACAAGAGCAACAACAAAAAAATCATTTGGGAACATTTCCTTCCAGGTATTTTCTCTACATTCACCTGTGTAAATCTGTTAGCAATCTATGCTATTGCTTTGTAACTCATTAGGCAAAGCATAAATGGTATTAAGTTGTGCTCCTTATGCAATTTGATTTTTTAAAATTCAAATTAGCCTTAGAGATTTTGCTCTGTTGGTACTTAATTGAATTTTTATCACATCCTTTTAGAAAAGTTTGTGCATGTGTGTGCATGTGCATGCAGTGTATGTGCAGGTATGGGTACCAGTGTGCATGGGCAGAAGCCAGAAGAAGGCATCTGATATCCTCCTCTATTAGACTCCACTTTATGCTCCTTTGAGATTGGGCCTCTCATTGAACCTAGAGTTAGACTGGCAGCCATCAAGCCCCACCACTCCTCCTGTCTCTGTCTCCCACGGTCCTGGCATTGCAGGTATGTATGCTGGCTTATGTTGTCTTTGCTGGGATCCAAACCCAGGTCCTCATGGCTGCCCAGCAAGCATTCTTGATCACCGAGTCACCTCTCCAGTCCGTTTCCCACATTCTTAGTGGTTACACGCCATGTTTTATCTGTTCTTCAGCCTACTGACATGCCTTTGCATTTGTAAATGCTGTGATGCAGACACGCTGCAGTGACTATCCTTGCAGGTGTCCTTCTGTGCAGTTGAAGTTACTCTAGGTGCTGATGAGTGAGATTATTCATTCCTAGAGTGTGTTTAAGTCTTAATAGATTGAGCAAAGTTCTTATCTAATGTGGTTAGGCCAATTTCCACATTCATGTATTGGTAATTTTATGTCCCCAAACATATATTAAAAATGGGGCATTCTTGTGAGTAGCAAGTGACTTCTGATAGTATTAATATGCTTTTATAATGACATTATTGTTGGCCATTGGTATTTACTCTGAGTTTGAAGCCAGCCTGGTCTACAGAGTGAGTTCCAGAACATCCAGCAATACACAGAGAAACCCTGTCTCAAAACAAACAAACAAAAAAGTGCCTAGTTTATATGATGCTTTCAGAGATTAAATGAGCTAACACATGTTAAATGTTTTCAGGAAGAGCTTGGCACACAGAGAACTCTTTATAAACATGAACTACTGTGAAATAAATATTTCTATATAGGCTTCTATATAGACATTTTTAAAAAACCACAGCTGACTTCTAGTTCAAAGTGATTGTAAGTATTGTGATTTGAATGAGAACATTTCCCAAAGGCTCGTATATTTAATACTTGGTCCCCAGATGGTGGAACTGTTTGGGAAGGACTAGGAGGTATAGCCTTGTTGGAGGAAGTGTCACTTTTTTTTTTTAAAGAGAGGTGGACTTTGAGGTTTCAAAAGTCCACATCATTCCCAGTTATCTCTATCTCTCCCTCTTGCTGTGGATCAGAAGTAATCTCTCTGCTGCTGCTCTGGCACCATGTCTGCCTGACCGCTGTCATTACTCCCCACCATGACAGGCATGAACTCTAACCATCTGGAACCACAAGCCCCTAATTAAATGTTTTCTTCTAGAAGTTGCTATGATCATGGTGTTTTGTCACCTCAGTAGAAAAGTAAGACAAGTGTCTAAAAAGCACACTTATATAGCATGGTTATCTGACAGACAGATTCAAAATCAACCAACCAACCAACAAGAAAACCTAGCAAGTGAGTTCTAACGTGGAGCAAAAGTGCTAAGGCACAATCAATGTCTTTACAGGGTGTGGTACAGTTCAGAGACGAGTAAACAGGATTGATCAGTTGCTTAATTTGCCAGCTTTATAATTAGGCAAATTTTTGTTAATTGCTTTGTTCGTGGGAATTTACCGTCTTTCATAATCTTCACAGACTGTACCATTGATTTCAAATTGTTCTAATTCAAGGTTGCAGATGCTGGGAACCCTCTGCTTGCTGCAAATTTGCTAGGCCTTATACTGCTTTCCAAGTTGTTCAGACTAGTTGTCAGTGCTGGGCAGAGTCTCCTTTTCTGCTCAGGAATTATTTTTTAGCAGGACTGATCCTTGTGCATTCTAGGCAAATACACGACCATGGAGCTGTAGCCACAGTCAGGATTTTTTTTTTTTGATTCAGATTAAAATATCTTAGAATTATTTGAGGTTTACTTAATTTGCTTTTAGCTACAAGGTACCTACCATACCTTTGTTTCTGGCGCATCAGAAGCTGTGGTGACTAACACTTCACACAAGCTACAATGGCTAAAACAAAACTTCTGAAAATAGCAAATGCTGGCCATGATGTCAAGCCATTAGAAGTCTTGAATGGTGTCAGAGGGGGTATGGAATGGTACACATGCTTTGGAGAACTATTTCTCTATATTTGTAGAATTAAACATATGACCTAGAAATTCCACTCTCAGGAAACTACTCAGATAAAATAAAGTCATATATCCACACACTGAATTGGAGGTATGTCTATATAAAGACTTACATGTGAGTATGCATAGTGGTATTAATATCAAAAAATGGAGCAATAAAATGTCGGTTAGTGGGAGAATAAACAGTTTTTAGACTATTCATACGATGAAATGCTACTTATTCAACAGTACTAGCTATAACTTATATAACAACATGAGTAAACCTAAAAAAAACCTCACGGAATTGCACAAAACAATAGAAGTAAATGTGATTCCATTGAGATGAGGGATAGAAGTCATGACTGTGTTTCCCTCAGGAGTAGGGGTGATAAGGGTATGATTTCCTGTTATATAGGTGAATGCTACTATTGTCACCCAAAGTGAATACTTAAGGTTTGTGCATTTTTTTGTATATAAAATTCCTCCTGATTAAAATGTTTAGCATGTATACTGCATATTTTTATGTCAACTTGATATGAGCTAAAATTAAGTAAGAGGAGGGAACCTTAATTAAGAAAATCCTCCATATGATTGGTCTATAGGCAGGCCTGTAGGGCATTTGCTTAATTAGTGATTGGTGAGGGAGGGCCCAGCCTATTGTGGATGGTGCCATCCCTGGGCTGGTGGTCCTGGGTTCTATAAGAAACCAGACTGAGGGGGCTGGAGAGGTGGCTCAGCGGTTAAGAGCACTGGCTGCTCTTCCAGAGGTCCTGAGTTCAATTCCCAGCAACCACATGGTGGCTCACAACCATCTGTACTGAGATCTGGCACCCTCCTCTGGCATGTGGGCATACAGGGAGGCAGAATGTTGTATTATATAATAAATAAATAAATCTTTAAAAAAAAAATAGAAACCAGACTGAGCAAGCCATGAGGAGCAAGCCAGTAAGAAGCATCCCTACATGGCCTCTGCATCAGCTTCTGCTTCCAGGTCCCTGCCCCATTTGAGTTTCTGTTCCAACTTCCTTCAGTGATGAACACTTAAAAACAAGCCAAATAAACCCTTTCCTTCCCTTCCCAAATTGCTTTGGTCATGTGCTTTATCCCAGCAATGACAACCCTAACTAAGACAGTGTGTTTCCAAAGACTGGTATCGTGGCATTTTTGTTGGTTCATAGTCCTAATTATTTGAAATAATCAGGATTGTCATCTTTTTGCAGTTTTAGATGATGTGACATCTTAACTGCGTGTCAGGAGCTCTCGCGGCTCGTTAATAGTTTTCTGTGGCTCTATGAGCTCCGTGGAAGGGAGTGAACAATTTGCCTGCCCTTGGGCATGCGCTTTCTCTTCCCTTCTGGAGCAAGTTCGTAACAGCCATTACATTCTCCAGAGGCTCTGTGGCCTCAAACATCTTGGGAATAGAATCCGTGTTAGTCCATTCAGTCTGTGTAGCAAGTCATATCAAGAGTTAATGGTGAATGAAGTACTAAGTGGAAACCATTTCCAGTTGACACTCAAGGGCCCAGTCACCTAGTAGTTTACAGATTAAAATGGACGAATGTCAGTGGCTCTGTGAAGCTGACAAAATTCAGAATAATCTCAGATCTGAGAAATAGAATAAAACCCTGACAAGAATAGGAAACGGGGTCAGTTTTTCTATCGTTTTTACAGAAAGGAGTATCTGTTATTCAGGAAGCTTCTAGTATCCTAGGTCCATGTTAAAAATTGGATAGAAGATATACGTATCAGTTATGATTCAAAAATTACTTAACATTTTTGGCAGGAAAAAAAGTTCCCATAATCGATGCTAACAGAATCGTGTCAGGTTCAGTTTTGGCAATATTTAACAAAAGAACACAATTTTGATATGTCTAGGTAATGACGATTTTCTAGCTTTGAGTTTTGAGAATTGTTTATTCATTCTTTGTCCCTGGTTCCAGGCAGACAATGCGGTGTTGAATTGATGGCACAGGGTTGCGAATCTGTTTAAAATGTGAAGTTGTTCCCTGAATTTCTGAGAACGCTGGTTTTCTTTTATGTGCAATCGACAGGTTTCTGTGGTCTCTTTTGTCCCATGTGTCTTGAGTGTGACATTGCCAGGCATTATGGAGAGTGTCTTTGTTGGCCACTGTTACCAGGGTCTACCTTTGCACTGAGAACTGGCACCAGAGAGAGGCATAAGATACAGGTAAGGACAACTGAGGCATATATGAATCCAAATCTTTATGAGAACTTGGATGCTTTTCAAACCTATGATTCTCCAAGGTGATTGGGGGGGGGGGGAGAGAGAGAGAGAGAAAGAGAGAGAGAGAGAGAGAGAGAGAGAGAGAGAAACACACGCTTAAAAAATCTCACACTTAATAAAAAATGGTGGGGAATGAAAGTTCTGATTTCATTATTTACTAGGAGTTATCATTTAAATGAAAAGTATATTTTATATTGAAGGCTATTTCAAGAAGAAATCATAATGCAGACTGTGTTGGTCAACAGGTCTGGTCAAATCATTGGCCAACTTACACACTCTGAGATGTACTTTGATGCGTAAAACTAGGTGATTGTAGCCAATATCCCCTCCCATCTACAGAAATAAAAGCACACTTGTCTCTTATTACTTCAAGACATGGCGGATGGACTCAAACCTAATTTGGAGGAAGTGCTTGTGAGGTCTGACACTCCAAAGTGTAGCCCATGTGTCACAGGTAGACTTTACTTAGGAGGCTCCTTGTGGTCCTTAACTTTCAGTAGAGCCAAGACTGAAGCCATGAGTGGGTGAGCAGAGATGGGTGCAAACACATACAGACACAGAGGGTTTTCCAAAGGGAACCTTCTATGTTGGACACAGACAGACAGTCTCTCTCTCCCAGTATCTAGGTATTTTGTGGGATGATCTTTTTATGTGAACAAAACAAGACACAGGCTTGTGTGAATCCTCATGTATAAGGACCGTATGTATATGTTTAGACTGATCCAGTTTGCCTGGATGTAACTGTTAACCAATGATTGTCCCCAGGCAGGTGGCTGGGTGACTGGGGACAGCTCTGGGGGAGGCAAGGGGAGATTTTCTTTTTTACTTCACATCCCTTTTTACTATGGGGTTTTGGGACCATTTTATTACCTGATATTCAGGTGCCTTATTACCTGAAGGGATGCTACCCCACTAGAGCATGTGGCTCTGACAGGCTTGCCCTTCTCCCTGACTCCCTCTGCCTTGCTAAACCATTAGAATACATTCCTAAAGCTAGCCCCTTTCTCCTCCTGAGGCTGACTACCAAGGTCCAGCTATCAAAGTATTGAAGTCCAGCAATCAACCCCCCTTTGGCTCACCTAATTAACATGCCTAATTAAAACTGTATACCTCATCCTAACCTGGGGCTTCCCATTTTACCTTTAAAAGCTGCCATTTTCTTATGGGCCCCATCTGTTTCCTCCCAATCCAATCACAGTCCGTTGTCATCCCCCTCCAGGATAAATACCCCTTGAGAAACAGAAACAGTCCTGTGTCATTTGGTCTTACCCTAGGGGACACTCTGTGAAGACTGGATGGTGGTGCATTGCTGCTGGCCTTTCTCCATCTGTCAGGTGGCCCGAGAACTCAAGATGAGAACCTCCCAACTCTACGAGATCTGTGCAATTCAAGCACCCAAGGACAGCCTGGTTTGATAGCCCTCCTCCTGCGCTCGCTCTCCCATGCCTTCCTCTCAAACCTGTCTTAGAAGGGTAGTTTTTTCCCCCATAGTATTCACTGGAATAGAATAAATGATTTATTCACTATTGTCTCTGCTGTGTTATGATTCCCCCAAGGTTTTGAGTAGTTTCTGACTTTGCTATTTTGGTCTAGCCATACACAGTACCTTCTAGAGGTGAGTGATATATTCTCCCCTCCCCCTGGCTTTTGGAAGGTTGACTTTTCTCCTAGTTTCTGATGCCATCATTTCCCATGAGGCTGAAAAAGTCCCATGTATATTTATTTCCCCAAAATATCAGTGATGGGCCAGGCCCGATTAACTAGGCACTGATGTCTTTGGAACAGTAAGCCATTGCCCCCTCCCCCCCAGCCCAACTCCTTTAGTCTTAGTTGTACAGTAAGGACCCTCTGAATGTGGCTGACAATTGGGGCCGACTGAGAAGCCAATGAAAATGACACTGGGATTTGTCTCTACTGCATGTACTGGCTTTGTGGGACCCTAGTCTATTTGGATGCACACCTTCCTAGGCCTGGATGGAGGGGGAAGGGCCTTGGACTTCCCACGGGACAGGGTACCCTGCTCTCTCTTAGGACTGGAGGAGGAGGGAGGAGGGTGACAGGGGGAGCGGGAGGGAAATGGGAGGAGGGGAGGAAGTGGAATTTTTTTCTTTTTAACAAAACACAGGAAGCGTTTATTGCGGATCCCAATTTGAGGGTGTGTATTGGAAGTGGAAATTTTGAATGGTATTATTTATAAAGTAATAAAAATAAATTTTTTTTTTCAAAAAGAAAGTCTGTATTGGTGCTGATCTTGAATTCTCTTCCAACACTTTCAGTCTCCTTGCTCCAGGCTCAAAATCCATAACTGGGTGAGCATTATGGGTTAGATTGTGTTTCCTGCTTCTCCTATACTCCACAAGAGATACATTGCAGCCCAAGTCCTGGCACCTGTGAAGAAGACCTTATCTGGAAACAATCTTCGCAAACGTGATGAAATTAAGATTAGGTCAGTAGGGTAGGCCCGAATACAGCATGATAGGTGCCCTGTAAAGAAGAGGCAGGAGTAGAGACGCACACGTGAAATCACGTGAGGACGGGAGGGAGGCTGCTACCAGGCAAGGACTGCTTAGGGAGGCTGAAGCTGGAGGAGACAAGGGAGAATCCAGCCCCAGAAGTGTGGAGGAAACACGGTCCTGCCAATATCCTGTGTTCAGATATCCCCCTCTATAAACGTGACAGAATAAGCTTCTATTGTTCCAAGACACCAAGTCTGTGGCGGTTTATACACCATCCCCAGGAGGCTAGCGTGGCAACCACCTACTTTGTGAATTGAGTATGGCATCTATCTAGTTCTGTCAGGTCAACAGCACAGAGCTGAAGAACTTGAACGCCTATTAACTGATTGTGCACCTGTGGGCAGTTTCGTTACCTCCTGTGTCTCGGTTCCTCATGGATAAAGGGGCTGGTGTTAGCATTGACCTTAAAGGGCTATGAGGTTATAACAGTCAAGCCGTGTAGCGCTGTGCTGAGTGAGTAGAATTAAGGACTCAGTAAATACACTTCTCTCTCTCCCTGCCCCCACACCCTGACACTTTTTCTCCTCTTGGTTTTTCAAGACAGGGTTTCTCTGTATAGCCCTAGCTGTCCTGGATCTCACTCCATAGAGCAGGCTGTCCTTGAATTTAAAGATTTGCCTACCTCTACCTCCCAGACACTGGAATTAAAGGCATGTACCACAAGTGTCTGGCTTTTTTTGCAGGTGTGTGTGTGTGTGTGTGTGTGTGTGGTGTAGTGTGGTGTGGTGCTGGTGGGGAGGAATGTAAATACCCTATTGAGAATTTATGACTGTGATGGTTTGGAAGAAAATAGCCCCCAAAGGGAGTGGCACTATTAGGAGGTGTGGTTTGGCTGGAGGAAGTGCATCACCATGGAGGCAGGCTTTGAGGTCTCATCTCTGCTCAAGCCATGTCCAGTGAGATGGACCACTTCCTGTTGCCTGTGAGTCAAGATGTAAGAACTTCCTCCACCACCATGTCTGCCCACATGCTGCCATGTCCCACCACGATGACAAACCTCTAAACTGTAAGCCACCCCATTGAATGTTTTCCTTTATAAGCGTTGCCATGGTTATGGTGTCTCTTCATAGCAATAGAAACCCCAAGACAATGGCAACCTTTGTAATAAATTGTACTAATTTCTATTTATAGTTGGGACATAAATTCTCTTAACTGATAAGCCATTTCTTCAGCTAGATATACACTTTCTTTTAAAATTGAAAAGAAAATTATTTTATGTATATGGGTATTTTGCCTGTATGTATGTCTGTGTACTGTTTGTATGCCTGATGTCCATAGAGGCCAGAAGAAATGGAGTTATGGTCAGTTGTGAGCTGCCATATGAGTGCTGGGACATGAACCTGGGTCTGGGTCTTCTGTAAGAGCAATGCTTTTTTTTTTAATTGCTGGGCCATCTCTCGAGGCCTGTAAAGTTTCTTAGAAAATTAAATTCTGCATGAAAATGGAGTCAGTTAAATAGGCACGATAGTTCACACCTGCTATCCCAGCACTTGGAGGAATAAACCAGGAAAACTGTAATCACTCAAAATAAGAAAGTTACTAGCATAGCTGGTATGTGGATGTAGCAAACACTCTGAAGGGGTAAAACACTGATTTCAAAAAAATATTTGTGTTAATATGATCATTGTGTATTATGTTGTATGTTTACTCGTAGTGTATGTGTGCCATGAATAGAGTATATTTGTAGGTCAGAGGGCAACTTTTGGGAGCCAGTTTCCCCTCTTATCATGGGTTACAGGGATGGAATTTAAATTACCAGGCTTGCACAACAGGGTTTTTTGTTTTTTGTTTTGTGTTGTTTTGTTTTTCGAGACAGGCTTTCTCTGTAGCTTTGGAGCCTGTCCTGGAACTAGCTCTTGTAGACCAGGCTGGCCTCAAACTCACAGAGATCAGCCTGTCTTTGCCTCCTGAGTGCTGGGATTAAAGATGTGCACCACCACCACCCGGTTACAGTAGGTGTTTTTACCACTGAACCATCTCAAAGGCCCAACACTAACAAACTCAAAATGCTCTGAATATTTTGAGCTATTCAACCCTTAGTGCCTGATGAACACTTCAGAAGAGAGACCTGAGCCACAGAAATGCAAATGACCTTCCCAAGGCTTCATAGCCCTCTGGAGCCCACATGGTTTCTCCAACCAGAACTTTCTTTACAGAGATGAATTCATTGTGGTCAGCCTTGCCAGTGTTTACTGTCCCTGCCCCTAATCGTTTCCACAGAATCACTCAGAGCAGATGCTAGGAGCTGGACCTCTTGGGGGAAAATTAAGTGCTCCACGTCGACATGTAATCTGCGATCAACCAATAACTGAAAAAAGCAGGCCCAGTAGAGACAATGGTTAAATGAAAATAACCTGTTTTTATTGTTTCACACTCAAACACAGGATCATAGAACAGGAGCAGAATTTATAAGAGAGTTCTCTGCTATTGTTATAAGATAGTACAGAGTGATCTTGAAGGGAGGCGGCATTGGTCCACAGCTTATGATTTTCTCTAAAAGAACATGTCAAGGCCAAGAAAAAGAACTTGACAAAAACCTGTGCTTCCTATGAGCACCATTATCCAATACTGCGTGTTTCTGTGACAGATAATAACTGATGTTAAGCATTCATCAGCTGCATCTACTCCCCAGCTGTGTGAGCTGGACAGAACAGAGACCCTGGTATAGCCCTAGGGGATACTGTGTATACATCGGCTGGTGGTACTCTTGGCTTTTTTCCATCTGTCAGTTGGCCTGAGAATGCAAGACAAGAACTTCCCAACTCTGCAATCTGTGAAGTCTGTGAAATTTGTGGTACAAATCTGAAAATTACCCAACAGTGAAGGCACGGTCTGCTTATCATAGACAAATTCCTTTTGGTTTTACCAGGATGCAAACTGTGGAACAAATCTCGGATGACTCCCTGTGCCAACACACAGGCAAGAGACGTTCCAAAGTAACCTGTTCAGAATGCCACACATCAGAAACCAGGAGACAGGCCAACAGAAAGCTCCTTGACGCTCTTCTATTTGCAGAACAAACTAAGGCCAACAGCTGCATTCCTGGGATACTCTAATTGTTTTGGAACAAAGCTATGCAAAGTATGGACGTCCCTGAGTGTCCATTTTCTGGTACAATTATTTTTATCTGTTTATATATTTCATGGAGCTAGAATTTATTTATCCCATATTCCATAATGACTTTTGCATGACACCCCTGTTATGGACATTATATACAAACATATTAACTCAAAAATATTCCCTTTTGGACTTTTAAAAGCACTGAATAAAAAAAAGAAGCAAGCAAAGGTAGAAGACTCTACAGCATGTCTATTTAAATTTCTGTAAGGCATTAATATTTCTCCCAGTCTATTTTCTTGATTCATTTTCCACCTAAATGACACTGCTTCTGCTCGACCAAATGCAGAAATAAGAAGCAATGATTTTAGATGGGACTCAGACTTTCATAGTTAGAAATCTATCGTAGGCCAAATCATGACTGCCTTTATTATACTAGTCAAACATGCAGCTTCACGGTCACCCGCCACCTTTTGACCAAGGGTGATTTGTCCTCTGTGTAATGGAACTGAGTCCAGACATGAGCACCTCGGAAAGTGAGGAGTTTTTCTGACCTTCTAGATTTGTCTTGGAATGAACGGACTTTTTCACCTTGTGTGTTACATAATTTGGTTTACTGGCTAACCCGGGTTCAAAAGATGAGCTAAATCCTCATGAAATCTTTCATACGAGCCATAGAAAGTTTCCAGAAACAAAAAAACAAGACAGCAGCATGTGTAAAAATGTGTAGCAAATTCTTGTTGCTTACGCTGTTGAGAGTTGGGAGCCATCATTGTTCCCTGTGGACAATGAGGCCCGGAGGACAAGGCTATCTGTAGAAATTTGGTCACTGGCTCTGGAGACTAACTTCTGTTATCCCCTAATTTTGATGAGGACAGATTGTTCCCGTTCAATGGTGTATTTATAAACATGCCATTTATAAAATAAAAATTTCCCCCAAATGTGGAATTCTGTGTTGGTACCCTGGCAAGTGCACTCACTGGGACTTAAGTGTAGGCAGCTCATAGCTGCTGCATGGGCTAGCTCCACACTGAAGGAAACCTCCTGTGCAAGCCCACCCCTCCCCCTAATCACACTTGGGCTAGTGCTCACTCTTGTTTACAGGCAGGACTGGATGGAAGACTGAACAGGGTATCAAATTAAGGCCCCCAACTTTAAAACAACTAGTGTACTAGATCATTACATTGGATAATTATAGAACTGTGTCTTTTTAAAAACAGCATTCTTGCCAATGTCTTAAAAAGGGAGGAAATGTACCACATTTTCTTTCTCCATTCTTTGGTTGAGGGGCATCTAGGTTGTTTCCAGGTTCTGGCTATTACAAATGATGCTGCTATGAACATAGTTGAGCAAATGTCCTTGTAGTATTAGTGTGCGTCCTTTGGGTATATGCCCAAGAGTGGTATTGCTGGGTCTTGAGGTAGATTCACTCCCAATTTTCTGAGAAACCAACATACCAATTTCCAAAGTGGCTGTACAAGTTTGCACTCCCAGCAATGGAGGAGTGTTCCCCTTACTCTATATCCTCTTTAGCATAAGCTTTCATTAATGTTTTGTTCTTAGCCATTCTGACAGGTGTAAGATGATATCTCAGAGTTGTCTTGATTTGCACTTTCCTGATGGCTAAGGATGTTGAGCAGTTTGTTAAGTGCCTTTTGGCCATTTGAGATTCCTCTGTTGAGAATTCTCTGTTTAGGTCTGTACCCCATTTTTAAATTGGATTATTTGATATTTTGATATCTAGTTTCTTGAGTTCTTTGTATATTTTGGAGATCAGGCCATGTCAGATGTGGGCTTTTTTCCTCCATTCTGTAGGTTGCTGTTTTGTCTTGTTGACTGTGTCCTTTGCCTTAAAGAATATTCTCAGTTTCAGGAAGTCCCATTTATTGTCAATCTCAGTGTCTATACTACTGGGGTTATATTCAGGCAGTGGTCTCCTGTGCCAATGAGTTCAAGGCTACTTCCCACTTTCTCTTCTATGAGGTTCACTATGGTTGAATTTATGTTAAGGTCTTTGATCCATCTGGACTTGAGTTTTGTGTATCGTGACAGATATAGATCTATTTGCATTATTCTACATGTCAACATCCAGTTATGCCAGTACCATTTGTTGAAGATGCTTTCTTTTTTCCATTGTATAATTTTAGCTTCTTTGTCAAAAATCAGATGTGTGGATTAATATCAGGATCTTTGATTCAATTCCATTGGTCCACAGAAACCAGGCACTAGGGAATTTCTCAGGGATCCACAAGGATGACTCCAGCTAACAATCTAAGCAATAGTGGAGAGGGTGCATTAACTGTCCTTTCCCTGTAAACAGATGGATGACTACCTTAATTGTCATCATAGAACCTTCATCCAGTAACATTAAATATCAAACTCTTACCCAAAACTAATTTCTTTTTTGCTTTGTGTCATTTTTAGGACAGGGTCTCAAGTATCCCACACTGGCCTTGAACTTACTATACAGCTAAGCATGGCCAATGCTCAGGTCTTTTCACACCCCACATTCTGGAATTGCAGGCGTATGCCAACATGCCTGATAGAATTTAATTTTTTTATGTAGCATATAAGGACACATCCATCTAATTAGTGTGCAAACTTGCTTTGGCTTTTAATAAATGGTAAAATTATATGCTTACTAAAAAACTGTTTTAAAATAATTTTTTATGATTTGTTATTGGTAAATGATTTATATACCCTTTAAAATTTACCTATCCACCTAGGATTGCATACAAACTTTTAATCGAAGAGGTTTCAGGTGGAAAAGGTTTAAGAAGCACTGTTCTAACAGACATCCTCTGAGTCTGAAGGTATCACAGGAAAAGACTGAGTGGTTAGCTGGCAGGTTTCATGGCTGGGAGTCACGGGTGGGGTGAATTCCTAGAGGACACGGTGTACATGCAGCAACCTCTCTGGATCAAACCCAAGAGAAGAATACCATGTCAGCCCCTGCATTGCCCTCAGTCATGAGCTGGAGAGACAGGCAGGCACAGGACTGGAAGGCAGAGGGTTTTTTAATTTGTTGGTGAGGTGCCAAGCTGTGACAACTGACAAGGTCGAGTGTCCCTCTGACAACAGAGTGAGTAACACAGGGGGGCTGGGATGTGAAATAAACATGGAATGAAGCTCCCTTGTTTTCCTCCCTCCTGGCTCATCACCCATCAGGGGTTAAAGACAGATCTCTGGGTCATCCAGTGTCATCCCTGTTGTTTGAAGAATGTCACATACCCACAGTCTCATTGAGAATCTTCTATCCAGCAGGCTGGATGCTTCCTTCAGCATCCTGAGTGTTCCGATCTTTCCGGGAGCTGACTGGCACACAGGCTCTGTGAAGGTGAACACAGATTTCAGAATCTATTAGGGCAAGGGTACAGCCTGGAAGAACTATAGTTCTTTAAAACTCAAGCAGTCAGGGAAGGAATCGGTCCTCTCTTCTCGCAGAAGTCTGTCTTCTCATACGATACTTAGGACTATCTTTCCCCAGTGCTGCTGAAACTGATGGATCTTTTGATCCCTGAACTATAAAGTTGCCATTTCCCCCTTTGTGACTAGTAAACCTGGTATCAGGTGATGCTTCCGCTTCTTCCAGCTGTCACGGAGCTAGTGTTAACATCTATTGATGGTTCTTTTCTGAACCAGCTATTACTGTCGTGGTCAAGCAGTGATGTCTTAATTCCACCAGTTTCTCTACACTTAGCACATGCATTCTGTAGCAAAGTGTTTTTTCTTTTGTAAAATTTTTTCAAAATGATATTTTTTTTATTTTACATACCAATCCCAGTTCTATCTCCCTTTTCTCACCCTGCTCCCCCATTTTCCCTTCACCCAACCTCTTATCCACTCTTCAGAGAGTGTGAGGCTTCCAATGGGGAGTCATCAAAGTCTGTCACAACAGTTGAGGCAGGTTCAAGGCCCTCCCCGCTGTATCTAGGTTGGCCAAGGTATCCTTCCATAGGGAATGGGCTCAAAAAAAAAAAAAAAACCACCACCACCACCAAACAACAACAACAAAACAACAACAACACACACACACAACAGTTCAAGCACTAGGGATAAATACTGGTTCTTGCTAGTGGCCCTACAAACTTCCCAAGACACACAACTGTCACCCACATTCAGATGACTTACATGGTTCTATGCGGGTTCCCCAGTTGTCAGTCCAGAATCAGTGAGCTCCCACTACCTCAGGTCACTGTTTCTGTGGGTTTCCCTGTCCCATGGTCTTGACCCCTTTGCTCATATTATCACTTCTCCCTCTCTTTGACTGAACTCAAGGAGCTCGGCCCAGTGTCTCTGTATCTACTTCCATCAGTTACTGGATGAAGGTTCTATGATGACAATTAAGGTTGTCATCAATCTGATTAGAGATTTTTTTTCCTTTATATTACAATGGATACAGAGATCCCATTTGATCTTTTGGACTATCCTGTTACTATCCAAAGTGAATGATTGTGTCTAATGATGAAGAAATAGAAGACAAAACCCATTTTATAAGATGGGAGACATCCTATAAAATAAATGGTATTTTTCAAAATAACAAGATCATGAAAGGCAATCTTGAGCTGTTCCAGATTGAAGGAGACCGGAGAGCTAGACAGCCGTTCTCCATACGTGGAACTGGAAGGGATCCTAGACAAGGTTTTGAAAAGATTTTCTATAAAGGAAAATGGGACAACTGGGAAAAAAATGAGTACAGCAACTGAGTAAGATCAGGACTGGTTAATAGCACCCTGCAAAGCCAATGTCCCAATTTCCCTAGCTGCACTGGCGTTTGTGTACGAGCATACCCTTGTCTTTGGGAAACAAACTCTAAAATGTGGAACTATTACTTGCCATTTGGTCTTCAACCTCCTCTCCAGTGGGTCAGGGGGAAAAAAAAATCAAAACCTGCACGGCAAATGTTAACATTTGGGGAACCTACTGGCAGGGTGCATGGGAAGATTTTGTACAATTTTAGAAAACATTTATGTCAGCTTGAAATTATTTTGGAAATAAGCTAAAATTCATGAGCTCTCAGAATTTCCCTGAGGCCTCAAGCATTTCATTTTGAATATCAAACCTGACCTGCATGCCTTCTAGTCATCCTCATGTGACCAACTGGGCTCCGTTCAACTCCTCCTTTGCTGTCTTGTCTTTTGAGGCTTTTCCTGGGAGAAAGTGCCACCCTGCATCTCTGGTGTCCTCTTATGCAGAGAGGGCAAGTGGCCTGAATGGGCACACTAGGAATCAATGGGTACCAAGGACTGCTGCCAGAGTGTGTAACGAAGGAAAATAGACAATTGAAAAAAATCTGATAGGAGAACTATCTAAGATCTGCAGTACAGACGAAGTCCAAACTGACCGTGCTGAAGGAGGAAAGGGCAGCGCTGAAAATATAACAAGAAATAGTCTGACAAATTCTGAGACTTGCTTTCTAATACCACAGCCTCAGTTTGTCCACGAGTTCCCATTAAAGCCCAGGGAAGTAGGAAGTTAGCAGACTTTTTTTTTTTTTTTTTTTAAGATTTATTTGTTTATTTTGTATACAACTTCTGCCTCCATGCATACCAGAAGAGGGCACCAGATCTCATTATAGATGGCTGTGAGCCACCTTGTAGTTGCTGGGAATTGAACTCAGGACCTCTGGAAGTGCAGCCAGTGCTCTTAACCTCTGAGCCATCTCTCCAGCCCCCACAGACGTTGTTTTCCACGTCCCTGCCTACTTTTCACCTAAGTCTGACTTCTAACCAGGGGCTCATGTTCATGTAACAGGCTAGTTTGGCTTTATTTTGGAAAATGTAGCAAGGACAATGTTGGTTTGTTTGTTTATTTATTTATTTATTTATTTATTTATTTATTAAAGATTTCTGTCTCTTCCCCACCTCCGCCTCCCCTTTCCCTCCCCCTCCTTCGTCAGCCCAAAGAGCCATAGGGTTCCCTGCCCTGTGGGAAGTCCAAGGACCACCCACCTCCATCCAGGTATAGTAAGGTGAGCATCCAAACTACCTAGGCTCCCACAAAGCCAATACGTGCAGTAGGATCAAAAACCCATTGCCATTGTTCTTGAGTTCTCAGTAGTCCTCATTGTCCGCTATGTTCAGCAAGACCGGTTTTAACCCAGGCTTTTTCAGACCCAGGCCAGCTGGCTTTGGTGAGTTCCCGATAGAACATCCCCATTGTCTCAGTGTATGGGTGCACCCCTCGCGGTCCTGAGTTCCTTGCTTGTGCTCTTTCTCCTTCTGCTCCTGATTTGGACCTTGAGATTTCAGTCCGGTGCTCCAATGTGGGTCTCTGTCTCTGTCTCCTTTAATCGCCTGATGAAGGTTAATATTCAGGAGGATGCCTATATGTTTTTCTTTGGGTTCTCCTTCTTATTTAGGTTCTCTAGGATCACTAATTATAGGCTCAATGTCCTTTATTTATGGGTAGAAACCAAATATGAGTGAGTACATCCCATGTTCCTCTTTTTGGGTCTGGCTTACCTCACTCAGGATAGTGTTTTCTAATTCCATCCATTTGTATGCAAAATTCAAGAAGTCCTTGTTTTTTACTGCTGAGTAGTACTCTAATATGTATATATTCCATACTTTCTTCATCCATTCTTCCATTGAAGGGCATCTAGGTTGTTTCAAGGACAGATGTTGTAAGCCAAGTTCGTGGGGGTCTTACTGTACTAAATTTGGGATTCTTACTCAAATCTCTTGTCGTCAAAAGAACTATAATCTGTGGTTCCGGAGACTGAGAGGACCAAAGGAGTCCATGCTCCTAAACGGTTCATCTGGGCTCAAAGTCAAGCTTCTCAGCTTTCTCAGGGGCGCATGCTCTCTTACTCATCAGCAAACATGCTCCAAACAACACAATGGCCACTAGAGCCACCCGAGGAGCCAGGTGGCTGCTTCACATTCAGCGGAAGAAGCAGGCGTGAATACAAGTCTGCGTGTTCCCAGCTGAATTCTCTATCACTTTATTGCTGAATTATTACTCAGGACTTGGTATTAGGTCCTTCTCACTACAGAACATAGGCAGATGTTGCGTTTTGTTATTCATGAGGTTTAGCTCTTAGAGGCAGGAACATCCTGCCTCTGACGCGGTACCTGTGTGGATGTGTGCCTGGCTTTTGTCAGCGAAGGGCCAGCCTGATCTCCATCTAGAAAACATCCTCTGTGATCAACAAGTCAGTCCTGGTGTCAGCTGGGGGGAGAGCACCCCTCTGAGAGGGGAGGCAAGGTCACTGGGGAGCACTATAGGTGGATCCCATGAAGGACAGGTTGAATTGTTTGCCTTTTTAACAATGTTGATTGTAACGCAGTGCTTCTGAGAGCTAGTGCAAGGCCTGGGAGGTCATAAAGAAGGACTGTCAAGGGAAGGCCACTGCCACATTAGCCCGACATTCTAGGTTGTACCAAATGATGTAGAAAGAATTCCGACTCTGAGAGCAATTGACATTTTAATAGGCACCTGCAAACCTCATTAATAAAGGAGATGTGTATTTTTCCTATGCTAGAATCGTGAAGGACCGGGAATCAGCCCTTCTTAGTGCTCCTGGCCAGGGCTTTCAGGATTAGGCAGGCAGTAATTCTTTACCTACTGAGTGCCCCAAAGACAAACCTATCTGAAGCAGAAAGCCATGATGTCTGAGACAAGCTTTTCACTGACCATTTAGATGAGGTGGTGAGCAGTTGGCAACCACAGGCTGGGTGCAGATTGCTTTCTCTCCCCCCTAAACTCTATCATTGCCCAGCCTGTGATCCTGTGGATATTAATCTCAGTAGTCCTGACTTTCCCTGTTGGTAACACAAGGACTGTGAGAATACTCTGCTACAGAGGAGAGTTTTAAGTGTCAACACACACACACACACACAAAAAAAAAAAAAAAACCCAGAAGACTGGCCCACAGCAGGGCTTCTAGAATTAGTCCCTCAAAGACAGTAGTATGGATGTAAGAGGCTCCTTGAAGGTCACCCGTCCTGACCTTGTTTCTTGGTTAAAGGATGGAAATCCTGTACATGGGAACGGATCACCAAGTGGTGGCTCCTTGTTACACATACAGCCAGAGTTCCTTTTACCATTAAAAAGGTCTTCCCTGTCTCCATTTCCTGCAGTTCTTTAAAATTATCCCTAACACCTGCTACCCCAGTCTTAATCAGCGGTGGAAGAATGGTCTCAGAACTGTTTGTCTCAATTGGCCATTTAAGTTTAATAGTAAAATACTGGTTAATGATAACAATGCATCGTAAAACCTTCAGAAGGAAAGGAGAATGTTTTGTGGACCATTTTGTTTTTGTGTGTGGCAGTTTTAAGTTATTAGTTTTCAAAATCAGTACTTTCTAATGGAAACAACTTGACCAAAAATCTGTCAGAATTTTTAGACCCATTAAAACAAGTTTAATGAGAAAAAAATAATCGTACATTTTAATTTACAAAACAAAGAAACAACAGCCAGGTGTGTGTGTGTGTGTGTGTGTGTATATAGTGCCTCTATTATTAATCCCATCACATCATTGAGAGGCTTGAGTGTCAGAGAGGTGAAGTGACTGCCCAATGTCACACAACAAGTCATTCTTTGTATACAATGCATATGTTCCAATTCTACAGCCTGGGCTCTTATGTGCAATGCTAGAGAAACCTGGGAAAGACAGGAGGAGGAGAGAAAAGAAGAAAGGCAAGGAAAGACAGGGACTCATCACTGAGTATTTTCTGAGTGCATTGGTGGGTGTGGAACTTCAGGAAGTTCATTCTGACCACAAAAGAGAGATGACATTTCATGCCTGTCTATACAATTCTAAATCACCATTTGGACTTTTCTGAAAGTCCCTGACAGAGTTGTGCAGTCATTGTCTTAAAGAGCCTCGAGAGTTGGTTCCTTTGGGAAATGAGTGCCTAAAACCCTGACTTCCTGGGATTCTGGTGCCTGGGCCAAGCCTCCTGTTCTAGAGATGGAGATCAGAGTGGCAGGGGTGGGGTGGGGTGGGCTGGATGTGAAGGTGAAGAAGAGGGGCGCAACCTTCAACATGCTCTGGTTACTCAGGAAGCATCTCCAGAATTCATCTTTCCTACAAAGGTCTCTCTTGCCAGAAAAGAAGATCCATCTCCCTTTCCCACTGTCTTCTCAAGAAATCATTATTGAAGCCAGGCGATGGTGGCGCACACCTTTAATCCCAGAACTCAGGAGGCAGAGGCAGGCGGATCTCTGTGAGTTTGGGGCCAGCCTGGGCTACAGAGCAAGTTCCAGGACAGCTAGATTACCCTGTCTCCAAAAGAGAGAAAGAAATGATTACTGTACGATAAAGATGTTTGTTCAACGGAGGGCAGTTGGTGGAAGCCTGCCTGGGAGCCCCCTGGCACTTTGAGCTTTTTTTTCCGGCTCTCTGTGCTGCACGTCTGGTTCCATCCTGCCACCTTCTTGGGGACACCTTCCCTGGCCACACTGCTCACACCTCTCAGCCATCCTCCGCTCTGTCTCTCTGCCGCCTTCTTAACTTCTGTCCTGTGACAGTTTTGTGTGTTTGCTTACTGTTTGCTCCCTTCAAAGATACGAAAAGCAGGCCTGCCCTATTTACCGTGGTGTCCCAACCCTATACAATAGTTCCTGGCACAAAATAGGTGCTTGACTAGTATGGCTGAATGAAAAGTGAGTTGATGAAATAAGGTTGGTTTTTAACCTCGGAAGCAAGTGTTCTGGGTCTGAATGGGGTAGAGATTTTGGTCCGGACCCCCTAGGCCGTGATGGCACATCCAGCAGGGGTTAACGAAGGAATGCATTCATCTTCTGAGCTACAGTGTGCCAGAGGCATTTGATTTCTGTTACTCGACATCAAAGAGGAGGAGCTGCTATTGAAACCACCAGCCAGCTGGAAGCTTGCCCTGCCAGACCCATTTGCAAATCAGAATGGACATTGCACAAATTGTGTCAACCCTATGAAGCTGCAAGTCCCTAGGGAGAGACCAGTGAACCTACTAGCTGCATTCTGGGATAGAGACAGCCCTATCTTCAGACGAGCTGGTGAGCAGGCAGAGATAACTGGAAAGGACTGGTGAGGGCAAAGGGCATAGAACGCATTTCAAAATAACTGTCATATTACTGCAAGCCTCGTGTATCCACCAGCTTTTCTAAGAGGTTAAAAAGAGGCTGCCTGCTGCTTCCTAAGTGTGACCTTAGCTGAAGGAAAGGTTTGTCCCCTTCAGTTGTTTGATCTGTAAATAGGGAACATGGTACTTAACTCATGGGGCTGTTCCGAGGCTCGGATGAGAAAGTGTGTGAAGATAATAATGACAGCATTACAGAGGGCTTTCTATGCTTTTGGCACAGAGCTAACGACATTGGGTCTGTGACCTTATTTAATCCTCATTCAAGGACATTCAAGGTCATTCAAGGACAGCACACTTTATACCTGCATTTTAAAGCAGTCTCCTTAGACTTCCTGTGTGATTATTTGTGCGGCTCTCCTGAATGCCAATAAAAAGCTTTGACAATCTTCTCCCATGGTTCACGGGAGGGACCTTAGGATGTCTCTGGCACGCAGGTCCCCAGTGATCTATGGCAGTCAAACCCGGACATCACAGTTGCTTCCATTAAGTTGGTCCAGCAAGCTGGCACTGGCTCCAAGGTGCCCACACAAACTGCTCACCATGCACGATGCAGCATCTGCAAGTGCCTCTTGCTTTGTCCCTGCATCCTGGCTGACAACGTCCTAGTCCTTACCAGGCTGCAGTACTTGTCAGCCAGCAGTGACCCTGTTTGCATGATCAGTCTGCCTCTAAAAGGGCTGCCTTTGAGCTCTGTATAAACATCAGCATGGGACACTGGAAGATGTCACCTCTGTGAGCCCTCTTGTTTCCACAGGAGATGAAAATAGGACTGCTTTGGGAATCATCTCCTTCTTGTTCTGGGAATCTGCTTTGTGTCATTTAGTATGAAGAGAGGCAAACCCAGAAATATCTCAGGGAGAGAGAGTGATTTGGGGAATGCAAAATGGCCATTGTGCTTCCACGTCCTGCCTCATGCACTTGGCGGAGGCTGGCAGTCCTTACAGGAGGGTTGGCTTTTCTTTCAGCATTTCCCCGGGAAGAACCCTCTCAGTTACCTTCCTCCAGCTGAGACTTCTTAGAAGGCAGCCATGCTCACTACTATACCACCACCACAGCACCCCACTCCTGCCTCTTGGACAAGATCTTCTTTTGTTTAACTTTGGGAAGGCTTGACCCACTGAGATGTACCTTCTTCTGCCTGCCCTTAGCCTAATCCTTGTGATCTCAACAACACTGACCCTTGCCCTATCTTTTCCAACCTCAACCATATTAAAAGTATGTTTACAGCTGCCTGGTGTGGGAGGTCCTTCTGTCTATGTGTTGCTTTGATTGGTTTATGAATGAAGAAACTGGCTTGGCCTGATAGGGTAGAACAGAGCTAGATGGGAAGACTAAACTGAGTGCTGGGAGAAAGGAGGTGGAGTCAGAGAGAAGCCATGGAACTGCTGCTGGAGACAGATGTGCTGAAACTTTGCTGGTAGGCCACGACCTTGTAGTGATGCACAGATTAATGGAGATGGGTTAAATTAAGATATAAGAGTTAGCCAATAAGAAGCTAGAGCTAATGGATCAAGCAGTGGTTTAATTAATACAGTTTCTGGGTTGTTATTTCAGTTCTGGGTGGCCAGGATGAACAAACAGCCCCCTCCAACAGCTGCCATTAATGAAAAGGAGGTTTCGATTTAGGATAGAAGTTTGAATTTAGAGTTTGGATTATGGTTCTTGTGACCTTGGCCAAGCTGAATTCTGAGCTTTAATTCTACTCTCTACAATGGTATGATATCAAAGCAACACCTCTCACAGGGCAGATGGTTTAGATGGAATGCATGAAACATGTAAAATCCTTTGCATGTTGCAGGTGCTGAGTAAATGATGATAATTCTCTCATTAGATGCGGTTTTGTTTGTGGTTTGTTCAATTTTTCAGTTTCCACTCCACATCCAACTGATTTTGTGACCTTACACAAGCAACCACAACATTCTGCGTCTCAGTTTTCTGATCTGCAATTTGGGAATCAAAACAGATTCTCCCTGCATGCCTCACGGGGTTCTTATGGGCATTTGTTGATGTCACCATCATCATTGAGCTCTGCAGCAGCAACGGCATCATCATCGTCATCAGCATCATCTCAGTTGCAGCAGCACCACAACCACCACCACCACCACCACCAAGACACCTTCAGATTCAGATTCCAAGGAGCCCTTCAGGTTTCCATAGCTGCCTACTCAGAGCTGCTAGGTAAAGGCTCAGAAAAGAGGTGCCACAAAGTCCCATCCTCAAACAGTTTAGGCATTGCTTCAACTTAGAAGCAACAAACAGGGGTCCCTGGGAGAGCTCTTGAAAAATCCCCATAGCTAGCATTGTCTCAAAACCAGACACGTCAATTCATCTGTCCCCAGCGACAAATCAAAGTCCTGGAATCGCAGTGGCAGGAGCCAGATGGGGCTGCAAACACTCGGAGTGTTTGCAGCTTTGTGTTGCAGTATCCACGTCACTGTTTACTGGGCATCTCTGTTGGGGGTGCTGAGAATTCCATCCGTCCTATGTGTGGGAAAATTACAAGGCAAAGATAAGCATGGAATTCAGGACTGTGGTTGGGAGGGTTAGAGGGATACAGTGGGACCTCAATAGTATTAGCAATTACTATTCTTTAAAAAGCTGTATACCAGATGTGGTTGTTTTATGATCTTATTAATCATAAAATGGCGTAGATCTATTCATATATATGTAACATTTAATAATAAAAAGGGGTAAAAACAGAATCCCCCAACTAGAAACAAGAAATCCCACACCATGTGAGCCATACCTATTTTTGTCTCCTATAAACTAGTTTGTCCCTATCACTTCCCCTAAACCATGGTCCAAAGTGACTGACGGATAACTTCACTCTTCGCCACACTGTTTTCTGCTCCCCACTTCCCTGGCATTTTATTTGAAGGTACACCTTGAATCCCACCTCTGAAGTTTTCTATTTGTCAAAGTGTAGATCAGTGGACTGAGGGCCTCCTGGGAACATTTTGTTTCTGCTCTGGTCTAGGACATAACTCTGGCAGACAGCTTGATCATTTACGATTGCTCTATTTTAAGCAAAATGTCCTTGTGTGATTTATTCCCAATGACACCGCGCTGCTGCAAGCATCTCTGGTGTTAACCTGTTTAGTCCTTCCTCCCAAACACACGCCCTAAGCAACTGTCCTTCATAGTCACATCGGAAGTTGCTGGGACTGTGTATATCCGCCCAACAAGAGAAGACTGGAGCCTTTTCCTTTCAAGGTATAAGCAAGGGAAGCAACAGTGGCTCCAGCGTTGGTTAGGCTAGTCTGTTAAATGTGTGGTCTTGTCCGAGGAGCTGGGAGGGAGTATTAGCCATCCTTCTTGTTGCAGCTCCTCATTTCCCAGGGAATCCAGAGGTGTGTGGTGGCTGGCGGGGTGTAAGGATAAACGTGGAGGCCTGGTCATCTTTGAGATAAACGATTTCCACACCTGTCAATACCATGTGTGAGGAGGAGCTGGGAACCACACAAGTATTGCGTGTGCCTATGCAGTGTTAGCTGGAAGAGGTACACTCAGGGGCTCAGGTTACCTTCACCTGATTAGCTTCTTCCCTGGGCCAGGATGGGGTTGGGAGGAATCCAGGGCTTGCTGGTGCTGTTCACTTCCTGTGAGTGACCTCTTTGGCCCTGTTTTGTATCACAGGGCAACAGTCAGACTTTCAGTAACCAGTCATAGGCACTAGCCAATAAGAATGGAGAAGGGATTTATGGTGGCGATCTCAGTGTCTCTGGCTAGATGCTGGGTGGTGGAGGGGAGGAGAGGGTCTGGGGGAAAAATCTAGGTGTGGGATGGAAAGAAGCTGCAAAGAGCATTGAGTACCTGCAATTCAGTAATTTTAGTACAGATCTACTTCCATTTTTTAAGTACCGGTGTAGCCATGTTCCTGATCATGACAGAGGTGGATGAGATCCTCTTCTTTGGATCTTCTGAGCCACTTGGGGGCCTTGTTTTCACCTAAAGACTGCTGAATATGACTCTCAATGTCCTAGTTTAAGACCACTATACTAGGGAGATCTGAGAATCCCTGGGCAACTAATCTTTAGTCTAACTTTGGAAGGGTTTATTACTTGAGAGATGGAGCCCAAAGGGGAAGTATGCCTAAATCAAGCATGGATCGTGTGCATGAATGACGCAGGCCTGGGGGATTGATTGGCATGCCATCAGAGCTGTGGCCTGGGGGATTGGCACGCCGACAGAGCTGTGGCTATTTTGTTGAAGCCACCATATCCTTCCCAGCTCTTTTAAGCTGCTGCCACACAGTAGACCTGGTGTGCATGGACAGTCTGACTTTTTCAAGAGATGTTGAGACTCAGAGTCATTGGGTCAGTGTTTGGACTCAGCAAGTCGACATTGCTTCAAATTCTTCTGCTCCAAGAGCCCTGCCTTGTAGACAGGTGAGGGGTAGGAATAAGAGTGAACCCAGGAGAGAAAGGAAGAAGATGAGCTCTGATGGGGGGTCTTGATGCGCTTTTTCTCAGTATGGTCCTCAGATGGTTGTGGCCCACTGCCATCTCTCAGCTGTCCTCCCATGTCCTCCAAACACATGGTACCCTGAACCACTTTGGTATCAGGGTCTGAGCCTGAAGCAACAAGGTACTTCCAGGGCCTCTGATTCTTAGCTGGGAGGTGTAGCATGTTCAGAAAGGAATTTCAATTGGAGTGTTGATTCTCTGGAATGTTCTACTAAGGAGCAGATTTGTCAGTGGAACTTGGTCTGACTGCTACATTTAAGCCCAGTTACTGAAGTTTTCTGTCTACTCAGAAGCCCATTTCTCCATCTTTCTCTTGCCTTTCCTTCAGGACTCAGACTGTGTTCTGAGCTCTGAGGCCAGGGTGTATGGATTTCTTTTTAACGTCACAGTGTTGGACAGACCCTTTGCTTTAGAAATTCCCATCTGGAATTTTAAAGTCTTTTTTGTTGTTTTCTTTTGTTTGAGACAGGGTCTCACTATGTAAGCTTTAGTTGGCCTAGAACTTGCTGTGTAGACCAGGCTAGTCTTGAACTCATATAGAGATCCTTTTGTTTCTGCCTCCCCAAGTGCTGGGACTAAAGATGTATGCCACCAGTTTCAGCAGTCCGTTTTCTTAAAAACAACCAAACCTAGCAGTTGTAGGTATTCGTTAAGCATCATTTAAGTTGTTTTCTTCCTTTTTAGAAATAACTTATTTTTATTTTATGTGCGTTGGTGTTTTGCCTGCATGTATGTCTGTGTGAGGGTTTCAGATACCCTGGAACTGTAGTTACAGATAGTTGTGAGCTGCCATGTGGGTGCTGGTGATTGAACCTGGGTCTTCTGGAAAAGCAGCCATCTCTCTAGCCCCCTTAAATTATTTTCTTATCTCAGGTAATCTCCACAGTGGTCCCATGAGGGTGGCACTATTACCCTTACTGATGAAAAAGAATGTCTGTGTGATTAAGTGGGACAGTTGCCCAGAAAAGGATAAATAGAAACCCGAACTCTGTGTCCAGCAGAGCCTGCTGGCCTTTTCTGAATTTGTAGCCAAAATTACACCACGTTGCCTTCTAGCAGTTGGGACTCATTCACTGTCCTGGAGTGAATAATGGTCTTTTGGTTCATTACAGTCCCCAGCTGGACTTTGCCACCAGATAGTTTGGGTTCTCATCCTTGCCTCAGCCAGTCTGTGGCCAATTTTCAAGTTTACATTTCCTCGGCTCTATAAGGAAACAGTTATAGTTGCCTTACAAAGTTTTATGGTAAGTATACAAGAAGATGAATGTATGAGTCTCATTGCTGTATCCAGGATGGAGGTAAATGTCAAACAAGTGTTGGTGGAATAAAAGAGTGACAGGCACTTGTGAAGAACAGAGCCCACAGAATCAACTCACCAGGGCTCATGGGGCTTGCAGAGACAGAACCAACAATTGGGAAGCCTGCATGGGTCTGAACTAGGTCCTCTGCATATATGTTAGTTGCGTAGCTTGCTGTTCTTGTGGGGCCCCTATAGGAGTGTGTGTGTGGGGTGTCTCTGACTCTTTTACCTGCTCTTGGGACCCTTTCCTCATCCAACTTTGTCATGAGGGTTTGTGCCTGGTCGTATTTGAACTTGTTACACTGTGTTCAGTTGATATCCCTGGAAGGCCTGCTCTTTTTGGAGGGAAAACAGGGGAGGAGTAGATCTGGGGAGAGGGGAGTTGTGTGTAGGGAGGACTGGGAGGTGTGGAGGGAGGGGAGACTGTTGTTAAGATGCAATATATGAGAGAACAATAAAGACACATAACTGGAGGAAACACAATAGGCTTTTGCTTACAACCAAATGTCAGAATATACTTCTCAGTGTTATGGTAGGGCTGATACATGAATAAAGTTCCATTTTCATCAAAAAAGGTGTTCATGAAATCAGCTTTTACTTGGCAATATCATCCCATCCCACCCAAGCCCTGGCAATGCTCTTGCGGTATGCTTTGGGAGGCCTTCGACTCTGGGAGTGGATGGAAAGCTTGTGCCATGGAGGTGGCGGTCCTTGCATCTATGCTCATCTCTCAGGGAGGTTATCCTGGGGAGATGGCAGGAAGAGAAAACCTTCTATTTCATGTTCCATATTCATTTCTATTTCATAGAAATCCTTTTCTGTTGCCCTGTAAACCATCTACTTGATAGCCACACACTGGACCAGTTGCCACTGGGGAACAGCCTAAACAATCAGTTGGCTTTATTGTACTGTATATTTGCCACTCTGGGTCTAGAGTGACTTGGTATACTTAATGAGAGTGGTTTTCTGGAGTAAAGATGAGGCACGGGTTCCCACGTTTAGAAAAATCATAGTGTGTTTCTGTCCCCGCGACTGTACTATTTCTCCATCTGGTTGGCTGTCCTGAGTTGAACGTGCTGATTTCATGGTGTGTACATGAATCCCAGTCTCACAGAAATGCAAGAACAACATGCTACCGTGGGCCCCACCGGTTCCAAAACTCTGGCACAGATACCGTATTCCTTGGCAGGATTATGGTTTTGCTTTATTCTATTAATGTCTAAAAATGCCTACAGATAATTCAGTTTGCCAAGTGTGTGGGTGGGTTAAAGATGTATATTCGCATTCCCGAGACCTGCAAGAACTGTCTGCGGTAAACGGCTAATTAGACCTGCCTTTTTTGTCTTTATTTTAAGTGGCATCCAGCCTTAGTAGCAAAAGGCATTTATGCATCAAAGTGTCCACGTTGATGGGCATGTGATGAGCGCTAAGTCACAACAATTACATTTAATGAGAACTAATGGGCTGTCTTAGAGCGTGACCCTGACTCCCAGAGCTGCCTTCCCCGCTCCCCCGCCCTGCTCACTCCAGTCCATCCACGTGGACTCACTTCATTTTGACCCTTTCTCCATGGCAGACTCTGTCCTCTTCCCTCGTCTGCCAGTGGTGTAAACATTGCACCCACCAAACCTGCTTTCTATTCTTCCCGAGAAGCTCGTTCTTCCCCACTTCCTGCCCCGTCTCGTCTGTGTCTGTCGCCTGCATGATTCTTCCTTTATTCTTTCTATCTCTCTTTTTCTTCTCAAGCCTTCTCTGTCCACTTCCTTTGGTAGCAGCTCTCCCCAAAGAGCACCCCTTCTTGTCCTCCGCCTTTGTCCTATTAGGGGAAACAAGTCATCTGCCCTAATGCTTCAAACGGTTAGGAGCCTCGGAGAGCAAAATTGTTGGAATGCAAGCAGAATATGGATCTAAACTCGCTGCGCAGTCAAGGTTGCTTTGAAGTGCGTTTTGCTGTGAGGGGAAAAAATGAAAAGTCTATAATGCCATCCATGTCCCTTATCTGCCTCTCCATGCCCCATTTATCTACTGTGTACAAATATGTGGGAAGATATGGGCCAGGAAGCTTAACGCATAATAATCTTTTGGCGTTTGGTAGTTAGCCTTCTCTCTGGCTTTGTTAGTAGTAAACTCGGGAAGTAACTCCCTTCAGTTTCTGTGGCTTCCCAGAAGACGGCAGAGGCTGTTCTGTGTGATGAAGAGAGAGTGGGATGGTGATGAGGTCAAAGAGGCCCTGAGAACAATTTCACCTCTGCCACACTGCAGCTGTCCTAGGATGTGGAGATGTTTTACGTTGAGCGCACGGGCCGAGAGGCCAAATCCTGCACGCGGAAGGCCCAGGTGCCGACACTGTTCCCATTTCTTGGCTCAAGCCTTCGGCTCGGCTGAATCAATCACTAAGTTTAGAAACATGCTGGGTGGTGGTGGCGCACGCCTTTAATCCCAGCACTTGGGAGGCAGAGGCAGGTGGATCTCTGTGAGTTTGAGGCCAGCCTGATTTATAGAGTGAGTTCCAGGACAGCCAGGGCTACACAGAGAAACTCTATCTCAGGGTGGTGGGGTGGTATTGGTAGGGTGCATGGGGAGAGGCCAACCAACTCAGGGCAGCAGTTCACACCTTCCCAGTCCTTCAGGTTACAACTGTCTTTCGAGGAGACTAATCCTTAGAAGACCAGTAGGATGCCTGTAGTGGAGGCAGACTGTATTTACACGTAATTCACCTCTTTCTGTGTCTAAGAAAAAGTCACCCAAGGAATCATTTGCTGGTAAGTACGGTCTGTGTGGCTGAAGCAGTGGATACTGGGGGCATCGTCTTGCCAAACGCTGACTTTCTCCGGAGGTCTGTCTGTTGTCCCGAGTGGCAGCCACTTCGGTGGGCAAATAGGACGGTCATCTCTGCTCCTGAGGGGACTGCTTCAGGCTGGGACCCCTTCAAGGTAGCTGGCTGTTCTTGTTTTCCAGAGGTGGGATGGGAGGCATAGTGTTTGGTAGGAGGAGGGCTGTAATTCTGAAATCTTACGGTTTTGACTTGCTGTAAAATAGAAAGAAGAGCAAAGGACTAGGTGTGAGATGTGTATTCTACCCCCAACCCCTGGATAAGATGTGTCCTTTCTCTACAGTTGTCCCCACTCAAGACGCCTCATTTAGGTGGTGTTCATTCAGCAAGCATTTGTGTCTACTATGCTTCGTGTAATATACCCTGTGAGGTGCATAAGCCGCTGAGGTGGTGGAGTAGCATCTCATAGGCAGCCAGTGAAAGCTGTTCTTGAGGCAGAAGGATTTAAGAATTACGGTGAATAGTTTGGAAGAAACAGGGTCAGCAGTGGTCTTCGCAAGGACCCCTCTGGAAAATATAAGTTCACCTTTCCCCTCTCCCTTCTCCCCTCTGCTTGTCCTTAAGGTTTATCCCTACGAGTTCCCCATAATCTCCTTAGAAACACTCATCCCAGAGCTGGTTTCCTGGACACCTGCTGTTGCCATCTAGGCTTCCAAGTGTTGACTGACTTCTCTGTACATTAAGACCACTAGACCAATATACAGGGCTGCGTTTCAAGTGTGTTTTTAAAAGATGGAAGAAACAGAGACAAGTGTGGTAGCACAGGCATTTGGATGGGGGATTGTGGATTTGAGGCCAGTTTTAACTATATAGTGAAAATATGTCTCAAAACCAAAGTAAAACCTCAATGCATGCATCCAAACTAGCCTAAGATCTGGAGCTCTGGGCCCATCACTACTGGCAACACCTGGCTGAGCTGAAGGGTTGCTCCCTCTTTATGAGACCGTGTCTCCACTTCACTTGAAGCCCCATCTCATTTTGCTTTCTCTCATGCCTCCTAGGTGGTTATGTATCTTGCTTGGCAATTACAGGTGTTTGCTTTAGCTAGTTACTGTCCCACAGCTTAGTAAAGTGTTCTTTCTGTGGTACTTCCTGGGAGTTACTTCTTTGTTCCATGAAATTACCTCGTTTTTGTATCCAAGTTTCCCCTGCTTTCTGATTCTCACTGTTTCCAGTGGGGTCTTGGGACATCGAGGTTCAGGGGTTGTGTCTGATGACTTGGGATATTGGACAACTGGGATCCTTTAGATTGCATGAACATTGGAAGTTGGAATAAGCACTCCCAACCCTTCTGTCAGTCACCATGAACTTTTCCAAATGCATTTCTGTACAAGCTGAGTGGAAAGAACCTGGGCTTTTGTATCGGATACAGATGTCAGCTGCGTGGCTTTGGGCAATGTTGTTTAACTCCCCAAGCTTTTGCTTCCTCATTCTACATGAGGATGAAAATAATACCTACCTCAGAGGGTTGTTATTGGGGTTTAATGAGACGACACACATGGAGCGCTGTGCATGGTGTCTGCTAGCATAGTCAGTAGTTAGCTTAGCAAATAGGAGGGAACTCCATCCCACGCATGTTTTTGTAGGGCGTGGGTGACAACGGTGGGATGGTGGTGAGGGTGGTAGTGGGGGGATGATTGGTGAGTGTAGTGATGCTCAGTAAACTGAAGGATCGTGAGGAACATCACCTGATTCCTTCATGTCACCTTCTCCTTTTCATCATCTCTCTTGCTTCAAGGACCTTATAATACAGCATGTCTTCTAGCACAAAAATCTCCAGATGTTAACAGATCTGGTTGATTCCATAGATGTCACAATAAGTTAGCTGTTAGAATTACCATTCGATGTGACTTGGGCATCACTTAAATTCTCTCTTGTCTTAGTTGTTCCTGTCATCTGATGAAGTATGTATCAAGCCCTGTGAAAATACTGCACATATCTTACACAATGTCATCTCCAAGCCCATGGATGGCCATTATTATTATTTACCTAACATCTTTTAGATTTGTTTTTATTTTATGTATATGGGTCTGCCTTGTTTGCATGTCTCAGTGTGCACCACGTGTGTCCCTGCCGAGTTCAGAAGAAGGCATCACGTCTGGAATTGGAGTCATGGGTGGTTGTGAATTCACCATGGGGGTTCTAGGAACTGAATCCTGGTCCTCTATAAGAGCTGCAAGTCCTTTTTAACTGCCGAGCCATCTCTCTAGGCCCTATATTATTATTTCTATGAATGAGGCAAATAAGTAAATCATGAATGAATAAACAAAGGCCCAGAAGGGTGAAGTGCTTTAGCCAGAGCCACCTAACCAGAGCAGTGATTCAAATCAAGCCATGTTTTTTTTTCCAGGACGTTTCTGGATCATGAGGAGTAGGTTTATGAAGGAGAAGGTGTGCTTGGTGTGAGGGGATGGGACTGTGTTGTGTGTGTAAAGATTTTATTGGAGGCTGCCAGTGTAGTTGGCCATGTCCATGGTGTGCAAAGCTGGGAGGCTAAAGAGTCAGGCTCCCGAGTATACTCCATCCCTACCTTTTCGGTGCCGTTTTTTGAATTTTCTGGTTTCACTAGGATCGAGGGTGGGGCGGAGGCAGGCGGCTTGGGCGGTGGCTCACTCTTGATGGGTATCTCTTTGCCTTCCATGATGAGGGAACTGGCCGCTGAGTGGATCCTGGTCTTGCCACCTCTGCTGCTGCAGGTCAGGGCAGGCTCCCCAGTAGAAATGGGTTTAGACCCCATCTCTACCATCATGGGTGCTGGGGAAGAGGTCATTCCCTGCGGCTGACAGAACTGGAACTTCTGAGGCCGGATCACCATGGTGGGGCTGCGCCTGAGGGATCCCACCATGAAAGTGGGGATCCCTGACTGCACTGGTCTCTGCAAGGATCCATCTGCAGGATGACAGAGCAGTATCAGCAATAGGATGGCTGACAGAGGATTGTGTGCGGGCTGGGTATGCACTGTGTCCGATATCCCAGAATAGATTGGTAAGGCTTTTCTAACATGACTGCTCGCACTCCCCTGGGGTCTTTCAAAGGTGACCCACTCTATTTTTAGTGCTATTTGCTGTCGCTGGCAGCAGGTAAATGTCTAGTTGAATGCTGTGTGAGGTAGCTGAAGGAATGCTACTTCAATTTATGTCTCCTCTGCCTCCTTCTCTCTTCCTCTAGCCCTTTAGGATGGCTAGGGAAACAGACACACAAAGTTTCACAGTGAAAAGCAAACACAGAGGCAGACAGGCCAAAGAGTAAGAAGAAAGTGAGAAGCACAAAGTGAGCAGACTACAGAGCAGGAGGGCTGAAGAGGGAGAGGAGGCTCGTGTCATCCCTGTGTGCTGAAAAAATTGTTAATAGAAACTTTAAGTGTGGGGGTGGGGCAGCCACTGAGAACGCCCCCTGTGCTCATCATCCTGATGCTCAGCAAAGGTTCCCAAACACACCACGGAATGTGGATTGCTTCTTACAGGATATCCAACCTGCCAAGCAGCGCCTGAAGTCACAGATGCTTGCTGGCTGTCACTGTTATGTGAAGGACAGCGCAGTGTGCCCAGCAACACAAAAGTCTGACTGTGTGTGTGTGTGTGTGTGTGTGCTTCATGTAGGCAGTCCTTCCTCAGGTAATGGAAACCAAGTCCTCCCCAAGAGGCTCTAAGAAGAAGGTCCCATTCCTTGGGCGTAAGTTCTATAGGTGACCAAAGAAATGGGAGGCTCCTTGCCTTTGGAGAAAAAACTGCGAAGCATTGTGGGTCACTCTCAAAAGGTCTCCAAACATTTGAAGAACCATATATTATCGATGATGGTCTTTCCTGACAGTTCTTGGACACATTTTTTTTCCTGACACAGGGTTTCTCTGCTGTCTTGGAACTCACTCTGTAGAAGAGGCTGGCCTTGAACTCACAGAAATCTGCCTTCCTGTACCTCCCAAGTGCTGGGATTTAAGGTGTGTACCACTACTGCCCAGCTTGGACACACGTTTGAAACAAAGTCATCCATGTCTAGCATGGAGGGCTTGAGCCAAGCCACACTTTGTGTTGTGGTTGTGAACCTTCTTCACCAAGCAGAAAGTTATCATGGACAATGAGCTCAGGTGTATTCTCAGCTGCTGCAAGCATGTTGTGATTCGCCGAGCCTGACCTTTCCATTTCCACACTCGTTTTTCCACTGATTAGTGGCATAGGCCTTTGGAGAGACTGACAGCTCGACCTACCTCACCTTGGAAAATGGGAGAAAGGAAAGCTTCTACAACTAGGGAAGTCAAAACAACACCAGACAGACACATCCTTGACTCCCATAGATGTGGGGGGGGGGGGGAAATTTGGCTTTTTTTTTTCCCTATCTGGTTATCTGGTCAGTTTCCAGTTTTCAAGAGACCTAATACTCTCTTATTACGTGTGTACAACACAAACAGTCAAAGTTCCAGGTCAATCAAGAGTTACACAGCCCTAACGAGGTAGTGTATTAAAAATTATGTGAGCTATCATAAGTGGAATGCAATTCTTTGCATGGCTAAGTGGTCTGGACTGAGGGAACATCTCAACCTAAACAAGCTCAGGATGTAGATGGACCGAAGATAATCTGTTTAGTTGTAGTAGTAACTAAGTGATTTCTATACTAATAATTAAAGTGACTTTATCAAGAAAATAACTTTTTTAAAAGCCATGTTCTCAAGAGATTGTTATATGGTGGATACTGTATGGTTAGCCTAGTGGCTAAATCTGATAGGGATACTGTGCCGACATGGTATAACACATGGAGGGTGATGAGCTGAGGATTATTGTTTCCATTTTACAACTGAGGAAAATAAAGAGGGCAGGACCTTGTACAAGGCTGTTAGGGTGAATAATTGGTGGGGGGCAAGAAAGGGGGCTGAAGCCAGAAACAGGAGATACGGGTGGGCACAGTTAGAGGCTATGATGCCAGTTATTAGATGGAAAAGATGGGGACATGGAGAAGTGAAGACACTTGCTTTCTTTTGTTCTTGGGGACATCCCCTTGCAGCATACTGTGTCCCTTGTGCTACACTTCTGTCCTGTGTCTCATGCTTTAATCATTTGGTGAGATGGCTCGAGAGACGGCAGGGCCAGTTTTAAGTTGGGGATATAGAACAAAGTGTATGTTCCACACTTGGATTGTGACCAGAAGGGATCCTTTCTTGCTTTGTACAATGAGGTTTCAGGATCTTTCCTGAGTCCCTGCAAATGAAATCTCATGCCGAAGTTTACTATGTTGAGAATGAATAACAGCATGGTATTGATGATAGATGTGCATGTACTGCTGTGTGCTCAGTATGGATATTATAGAGGGGAAAAAAGAAAGCCATGGAACAGTGCACACCATGTGACTGGAAGGTGTCTATCAATCTGGAAAAATCTGGACCTGGTGGGCCAAAGTAAGATGAGAATCTTACTTTTGTATAACCTTTAAAAAAAGAACTTCTCTGCATGGGTTACATAAACAATACAGTAGAAAAACGGGTTCTAAGTACTGTCTCTAGATTCTTGTCTTCTCCTTCCAGGCCCTGCCCACTCAAGGGGTGTCTCCAGAACACAGTCTGAGAAGCACTGAACCAGCAATGTCATCCTTTGCATGGGTCCCCCCCTTGGCTACAATCCGATTACATGCTGCCACCCCGTTTTTCACCGTGTATGTATGAATGGACCAGACGGAAGGGGTCTTCAGCAGGCCTAGGCTACACTCAATAAAGGCACTCCTCCCTTGGGAACTATCCTTTGCAGAGGCTCAGCTCAAAACCAGTTCTTTTTGTGAGAACCCTCCAGTGTGCCCCAATCGGAATCCCTGCTGTTTGGCTCTAGGCACGTACCTCTCTGCCACCACTTACTCTTTCTCATGCTGCTCCGCCCTTTCCGAAGAGACCCTTGTCCCGGAGTCCCTGGGCCGGCTGTGCTCCCCACAGGGTTAACCACGGCAGTGGGCACAAAGACGGATTTGAAGGGTCGGTTTTGCCGGGGATCACCTTCTGAAAAGCTACCCTGGGAGGACACAGAGGAGGTGGGTAATGCCCATGTGGTGTAGACAGTGGGACTCCGGGGATCTGGAAAACTAGATGTCTTTCTAGCTGTTGAACTATTTTGTAAAAGAGAAGAAATGGAGAGAGAAAATGTTCAGTTAAGAGTCCCATTTCTTTTTTAAACAGCTCCCAACCACATGAATGTAGCCACCCTTGACCATCCACACCCATTCTTTTGTCACCCACAGATGTGCCTACGTTGATCCCACTTCCCTGCACCTTAATAACTACGTGGGTCCTGACATCAGGGAGATGGGCTTATGAAGTCCTTGGAAGACCCTGCACCCTCAAACTTCATTTTTCCCTGTAGCTCGGATCACCCTTCACCCCACACTCCTTCAGCCCAAGGTCAGGGTACAGGCCTTACGTGAGCTCGCTGCTCTTTTCTTGCTTTGTTTGGTAAGTTTCTGTTTACTCAGTAGCTTTCCCACTCAGTGCTAAACCATCTGAAGGTGAGGGGTTCTGAGGTTTATTTTATAGCCTCTGCGATCTGCCTGTCCTGCTGATTAATGTGTGTGTCAAACGGCAGCCTCAGCGTCGAATCCTTGAGAGTTCCTTCTAGTCATTTTGGTTAGCGCACGTTGAGGGTTTACTGTAAGCCAGCCACTGGCCAGGTACTTCACACATATTAACGTGAGTTCTTTGTGACAGTTTTCCAAGACAGTGCCGCTTTCCCTATGGCTTTATAGACTTTTTTAATTTGTAAATTACACAGAGCATTTATGGGACTAGAGAGCTCACTTAATTGGTAAAGTGTTTGCTGTGAAACCGTGAGGACCCAAAAACAATCTCCAGCATCCAGTTATGAAAAGCCAGCTGAGGTAGTAGTATCATCTGGGGAGGGGGAGTCAGGCTGATCCCTGGAGCTTGCCGGCCTAGCTGAATTGAGTTCTAGGTCCCAGTGAGAGACCCTAGCTCAAAAGATGAGGTAGATAATTCCAAAGGAATGACACTTGAAGTTGACCTTTGGCCTCCACACCCACGTGCACATACATGTGCATTCTCTTACACACACACACACACACACACACACACACACGGTGTATGTGGGGAAAGATAGACACACAGAGACTCATGGTTTCTTGGCCAAGCAATTACCAGACTGGAGGTCTGATAAACCAGGTCTGAGCCAGGTCTCTGCCCCACTTCAGAACTATACCAACTCCGGGGCTAGTTGGAGAAACAGAAAATTTGTCTGTTTTGCACCTGGAACCAACTTAGGCAGCTTGCAGCCAAGGTGACTTTGTAAGATGCTAATGCTTCAGTCTTGGGCTGCGATGTCATGAGCAGCACTGAAGTTTTATAAACAACAAACTCATGAGCACTGTTTCCAGTCCTGTGAAGTATATGGTCATAGCTGTTACTTGACATGCCTTTCTCTCTCTCAACTGACCCAAACCTGGCATCCTGTCTCTTATGGGCAGTCCATCAGTCACTCTGTCACTCTGCTGATTAAATAGCCTCTGATAATTCCACAGAAATGACAAACTCCACCAGGGCCCTGGTATAGAAAGCCTTCGGGGTGTCCTATCCCCCAGCGCCCTCCATAGTTTTCTTTAGGTTATTTCTTCTCACTCTTCCTCATTCTCTTGTCATCTATTCTGCCTATCAAGAAACCACAATGTATACTATAATAATGATCCAGGGTTGCACGAAAGCAGGCAAGCTATTGTTTAACTGTGACCAATGCTACTCAAGAAACAGGCTGTCGAGTGTTCTAAGAACGGATGCCTGCAGCAAGGGACCTCATATCCAGAGCTGTCAACCTGGGCTGGTCCCCATGGTGTGGTCAATAGGGAGTGGAGTGAACCATTAGTGAGAAAACAAGTCTGTATTCTAGAGATGAGGCCTGGGAAGTGAAGAAGATCTCCAGAAAATGACTTCTATACCAGAGTGCAGCTGATCTGGGTTTGAACAAGAGGCCTCTGGGAGTTACTTGCTGCAAAGTGCATCTGCAACAGGCAAGACTAGTTCCCAAATTATTTCCAGCAGGAGAAACAGAAGCAAGGACAGAATTGAACTAATTAGGCTCAAGTCAGTCTCATTCCACCAGTCCCTTCTTTGAACGACTGTTTATGGTACCAGGTATAAACTCAGCACTGGGCTTGATTCCAGGAACTCCTAAACTGTGATTTTTTTCCCATCCAATGCTGACTCCCTCTATTGTCTTTTGGCAAAAAGCTTAGCACTTACCCAGCATTTTCTTCCAACATCAAAGCACTTTGCTAACTTGTATTAATTAATCCCTAGGAAACCCCAAACCTGAAGACATTATGATCCTTGTTCTCAGAGGACACTGAAAGACATTCTGGGCTTAAGTGGGAGGAGTGGATATTCTGGTTTGCTCTGCTAACACAGGTCCCTGTGTCCCTTTCTGTCTGTGACGTTAGACCTTATTCTGTTTTCAAAGAGAGCATTCCACATAGAGTTTTGCTGGACTTGCCATGGGAAGCAGCCTCCTACTAAGGAGAAATGTTGAACTTTGGCCATCTTTCTCATATCTGTGTGGGGAACAAAAGGTCACAGTTGATGACTCCTTGTCACGTTCCCCCACCCATAAGACACAAGGCAGGCATACTTGTCTGTGAAGGCTACGATACAGAGCCATCCTGCCTAGCTGCATAGACAGGGATCTCCTGGGAGGATAAGAGCTAGGGGGAAAGAACCTGGGAACAGGATGCAAGCTGGCAGATGAAGGTTCTGTGTGTGTGTGGGGGTGGAGATCTGAGGCAGGAGTGTGGATCAGAAGTAACTGCTGGCCTCATCATAATGACCTCAGCTTTCCTGTATCCTTTCCTCCATGGCTCCTAAGTCCAAGTATGACTGCAAGATTGGTCAAGCAAAGCTGCCATGGCGGCACACCTGTAATCCCAGCATTGGGGAGATGGAGGTAAAAGGTAAGTATCTCCATTAGTGTTTCTATTGATGTGCAGAGACTCCATGACTACAGCCACTCTTATAAAGGAAAACATTTAATTGGGGCTGGCTGACTTGTTCAGAGGTTTAGCTTATTGCCATCATGGCGACATGCAGGCAGACATGGCACTAGAGAACCGACATTTGGATCCTTAGGCAGCAGGAAGAGAAAGACATTGGTCCTGGCTTGAGTATGTGAAACCTCAAAGCCCATCCCCAGTGACACATTTTTTTCAACAAGGTCACACCTACTCCAACAAAGTCACACTTCCTAATAGTCCCACTCCCTGTGAGTCTACAGGGTGTCATTTTTCATTCAAACCCCTACAATAAGAAACTCAAGATTAGCTTCATTTACACAGTAAGTTCAGAGCCAGTCTGGGCTACACAAGACCACCAACCTGTCTCATGTACCACCAACTTGTAAGAAAAGAAGATTAGTTATGGATGGGATGAGGAGAGAGTTGAGGACCACGACTTACTGAGAGCACACAGGACAAAGACTCAAGGGGATGTTTGTGCTTTTAAGAAGGGTTTTGGATGCTGGACAGATGGACACTGTAAACCCTTCATATATCTTCGGGGTGGAAGAGAAGGGACTTCATGGAATCAGAGGTTTAGCTATGGTTAATAAGAGCTGGGCACATTGGTAGCTGGAGTTTTTTATTTTTATTTATTTATTTATTTTTTTACTATGGGCCCACTTACTGAAACTTAAATTGAAACCTTGCCATTTTGGTCATTTTTTTTGGGAGACATTCTCGCTGTGTAGCCCTGTCTGCCTTGATATCCACTATATAGCTCATCCTTGTCTCAAACTCCTGCCAATCCTCTTATCTTAGCCTCCCGGAGTGCTGGGATTACAGGCCTGTGTGACAGTGCCCAGTTCTGGTCAGTCTTTAGAGATAGTTAATCCCTAAACTCTGTCTCAGTTTGTCAGGGCATGATGCTTTAAAAGCAAAGGTTTCAGTGCCCAGGCAGCACCTCACATTTCTGAGCCCTGAACTATTGGCATTATATATCAAGGGAGCTAATGACACTACAGAGCCATCGTTGTAAATAGGAAACAGGCAAGGGAGGTGTCAAAGAGCAGAAAGGAGCCTTGCATGTGTTGTCTAGCCTACTAGGTTCTCACGTAGGACTTGGTAGTAGCAGAAACTAAGATGACAAAGGACAATAGTTTTCAGTTCTGAGAAGTGGGAGGATGAAACATAACAGAAGGGTGGGTAGGACAAGGGGCTATGTGTACCCAGCTGGAAAATTTGGCAAATGTTCACATCTAAGGTTAGTGAGGATGGGAGCTGTCTTTGTATGAGAAATACCGTCAAGGAAATAACACTCAGATTCCTTCTAACACAATATCACTTAGGAACAGAGATACTTGTTCTTGGGAATGCCTCTTCCCCACGAGAAGACCATGCCCCAATCTTAACACCTCACGATCTGCTAATGTTCAGATTTCTGTGGCCTTGGAAACAGGCTCAGCTCACTGGCAATCTGTGGTGCCGGAACCCCACCACTGTCTGGCATGCAGTCATTTTAGGGAGGTGAGCACAGATATGCACGGCCTGCATTTGTGGGTGTACTGGGTGTCTGCTTAAGAGAAAACCAAGGAAGAGAACGGAAGCAGAAGTACTGGGAAGCTGGACTCCCACATGCACACGGTGACCACACATTCCGATCACCCCAGGGCACTGAAGGCTTTCCTCGGTTTATACTTCCTCAAAAATACTCACATAGAGATGGTAAATGTCTGACTACTCTCATTCATCCTAATACTTTGATGATGCATCCAGGACTCTGGGCTAAGGCTGACATATAAGCAAAGACGTTGGCAGTCGGCATGGATCTTAGACTACTTAGGTCAGATGCCACAGAAGATCGTCATCCCCCTTTCTCCTTACTGTCCCTTTGCAATCATCTCAACTTCTTTTCAATACCTTCCCGCTTTGGTTGATCTCATCAGACTCTACGACCCATGACAGCTGTCGCAATCGCCTACTGTCTAGATCTGCCTCTCCTCTTATTCCTTGAGGATTTTAGCTTCTGGCTCCCCTATTAGTCTCTTGACACCTCACCACACTGCAATGATCTCATCTAATATCGTCTAATTAATGGCTTTAAATAGCATCTTAAGACCAGGGCTCTCTCAATGCTCGCCGTGCATACTTAGTGGCTCACCAGCATCTTTACTTGTGTTACCATCAGACACCTCACACTTAATCTGCTGTGAAGTAAGTGTTTGCGTCACAGCTCAAACCCCTTTGCTAGTATTTCCATCATTGTCATCCTAATAAAAGAGACACTCTCTTTTGGTTAACCGGGGTGTGTGTGTGGGGGGGGGGGGAATCTCACATTCACCTTGAAGCCTCTCCCCTTCACACCTGATATTTAGTGTGAGAAAACCTCTGATGCCTCTAGATTTAAGGCATTTGTGGACTCTGCATCCTCAGATTCCCACCACATACGCTGACAGCAGGATGGACTTACCCTCTCTGAAGGATCCTTACAGCTAGATTTTCTGTCTCTACTCTTTCTTCGCTACCGTCTACTCTCAAACCAGCAAATAGAGAGCTTATGGCTAAACATAGGTTAGACTGTGGTACTCTTCTGCTCAAAACTGCTATGAAGCTAAAACCAAACCCTTCATTATGATCTAAGAATTCTAGATGACTTGGCCCCATTTGCCATTCTGACCTCATCTTCTATTGGTCTCCCCCCTCATTTGCTCTTGTCCAGGCTAGTTACTTTTCATGTCAGGTCCATTCCTACCCCAGGGCTGTTGAACTTGCTGTTTCTGTGGCCTAGAATGTACTTCTCTTCAAGATCAGCTTGGCTTGCCTCCCCATTTCCCTCATTAAGGTCGAATCCTTACACAGAGATGTAGGTGCATGCATGTGTGTTTTATTTATAAATATTTCCCCAGGTCCAGGAAATCTGATGTATAGTTAACATCAAGGAACTGGAGAGATGGCCCAGCAGTTAAAAGCACTCGTTGCTCTTCCAGAGGTCCTGAGATTGGTTCCCAGCACCCATATAGTAGATCACAGCCATGTGTAACTCCAGTACCAGGAGATCTGGTGCCCTCTTCTGGTCTCTGACTTGCACACAGTACACATGCGTACATGCAGGCAGAACACTCATACACACAGGATCTATAAAAACATTAAATGTGTTTGAAGAGATGAAAGCATTAGCTACACACACTTTTGGTTTGCCATTCTTTCAACAAATTCTAAGTACCTTACATTGAAAGGAACAGCTATGAAGCCCCAACTTCTGTCACATAAAAACCCAAAACAAGAAAAAAAACTTTTTATATAACTTTGGTCCTTGAGGACCTCATCTTTGCCTATACTTGTCTAGACAGGGGTCCTTCTGCCTCGCCAGTTAGCCATGTGGAAGAAACTCTATTAAGAATGTAGCCTTTTATTGAACCCAGACCTTCTAAATGGTATCCCCTGCTTTTCTCTGTTGTCACCCATGACCTCAGTCTAGCTTCTGGCACACACAGTCACTCATGATCCCTTTGTCCTTTGCTTCCCACAGGTTAAACCTCCCCACTGTATCAGTTTCTTCCACACTGTAGTTTGTTCTTTTCTCACCACTGTTGCTGCCCTCCTCTGGACACAGTGCCCCACCTAAGGGAAGGTCTGCCAAAGTGGCAGTGGGGCTTGGATGCTCACAGCGTCTGTCACTAGCCGGCAGTTTGTGACCCACTGATATGTCACAAAGACAGGGTTTGATGGGTGCCTCAGAGCTGTGCAGGTGGGGCTGGAGGAATCACAATAAACTTGCGGTCTGCAGGACTCGATGGACACAGTGTGGAGAGACAGGAAAAGCTGAGGGTCAGTGGCATTGATTAGGTATGTCACTAGGAACACTGGGAGGAAGGGCTCCCTCAGCATAACCAGTCTTTGATCTGGGGTATGGCTGGACAAGTATGGATCTGAATCCATGGAAATTCTGGCTCATACTTGAGTGTCCTGAGAACCTTCCAAGATGCTCCAGGGAGGCACTGGGTCACATTTTCCAATGAGTTGGTCAATGGTATTGTTTTGATGTCAGATGTGATGTGGGAAGTCTGAGACTCGGCAGCAGAAGGCCTCAGAGGCAATCCTAAGCCGGCCATCTCACCGAGCGTCAGTGCCCTCATCTGGAGAATAACACACGCCAGGCTCTTTGCATGGCCTGAGAGTTAAATGAGGCAAAGCTGGGCACTGTGCTTCACACCTGTAGTCCTAGCACCTGGGAGTCTGAGGCAGGAGGATTGTGGGTTTGAGGCCAACTTGGCTAAGTTCCAGGCCAGCCTGTAAATACACAGTGAGACCTCTGGGGGGCGCGGTTATAAATATGTTGTGTGTAAGTTAATGAGATGCGAAAGCAAAAGCTATTTCTAGACTTTTACTCTGAAAAGGCCCCGAGTCCATCATCCGTTCAACCCACGCAAGGGCGCTGGAGACGCACCTGAAAACGGGGATGACGTAGTCACTTGGAAAGATGCCAGCTCGTCCCGTGACTAAGGAGAGACCCCTTAGCCAGCCATCTTGGTACTTCCCCAAAACCTTGATGCCTTCTCCCTTCTGCAGGTCCAGCTCCTCAGGTCCGTGGGCTGAATAAGCGTGCAGGGCTACAAACCTGGAAACACAAGGAGTTCCTAAGGGAGGCGGGGCATGCCTGGGGAGGGCGCAAAGCTGAGGAAGGGCTGGGGGAGGCCAGCACCTAGCAACAAACGCCGTTAAAAGTGGAAACTTAACCATGGAAGGCAGACAGAAGTGGAACAACCTGGCTGAAATGCCAGTGGGTCTCCTGCCTTTGTCTCTCCACTCCATAGAGCATGGCACAGCTGGCAATCAGATGGGCCAACATGGGCACTGGGACAATGGGGAACTGACTTCCAGTAGAGACTTGAAGGACAGGATCAGCAGAGGTGTATGGCAGTCCACGGTAATGCTTTCTCACTACTGTCTGCTGCCGTTCTGAAGACAGCAAGGCTCAGGGTGACAAGAGTCACCACAGAAGCCTCTCGGAAACCCTCGTTGGACTGAGAGTAGGGGTTGGTTTGACATCTAGGAGCGGCCTGGGAGACAGCTGGATGCCAACTGCAAAGTGTACGCTGGGAAGGAGAGGCAGGGCTGACTGTCATTATTATTTCTGCACATAATGATTCCACTGGCTCAACAGTAGGTGGAGGGGGCTGGGTTTGTATCATGCAGAAATTGAGTGAGGAGAAAGAGGACACTGTTTTCTCAAGTTCACACAGGAGTCAGGTAGGTGGTGGCCGAGTATGAGTCACGGTGGTGAGGACACCGGGGAACAGAGAAGCTGAGGCTGAGGACATGAGAGCCGCTGCCTCATGGAAGGCATTAAAGGAAGAACTTAATTGCCTTAGGTTCGGGGTCACTTTAGCCAGGCGTGGCCAAGCTTTTGACATTGTGACATGATGCTGTCATCTGCAAAAATTTATGCCCCATAACTGTATAAGTGAGTTTACAGAAAGTTAAAAAAGCAAAATAGATCTGATAATGTTTTAAGTTAGCTTGTCTGGCTGTATCCATAGTTTGGTCTCATGTGGCAGGTAGGCTGCAGTTTGGACATGCCTGGCAGTCCTTTGAGATCCCAAGGACTGTGAGACGCACATAAACTCGTTTTCAAAGTGGATTTTATTTGCGAGTGTTCTTCTTACCTACAATGCTGAATCTATTTGTTTTCAACTGATTCTAGTAAGTTAGTATTCATTTCTGAACCAATATTTTAAACCTGCAGGGAGACAACAGAGACTGCTCAGTCCCCAATCTCCTAGCAGTGCTGTAGTTTCTAATCTGCAGTTTTCTCATCCGCGCTCATCACCACCGGTGGTGGAAAAGGAGGTGGGGTTAGCCGTTTGGATGCTATGGTTTGGGCATGGAGACTAGGTGGCAGAGGGTTGCAAGGACGGGAGCTCTGCTCCAGAGGCTAGAGGAGGAGGTGCTGAGCTTTTTACTCACATGTTAGTTGAGAGCTGTTGCTGGGAGCTGGGCACTCTGACCATGGCTGTGGAATGTCCCGGGGAGGCAGGTGCGGGCTGAGAAGTGCTGACCTATACAGACAGGAGATACAACCAAGCAGAACCGGTAAGCACCCCAAGCCAGGCAGGGGAACAAATCACAGAGCAGCTTGACACGGTTGAAAACCAACAGCCATGCCCAGCGCTGCCAACCCGGCCATCTCTCTGGTTTGTTGCTTTGGGTAGAGGACGGGGTGTCCTATGGCCGGTCCAGGTAGTGTTCAGGGCTAAGTTTTCAAAGGAGTGTAGCAGAGTACGGCAGGCTGTCAACTGAGAGCCAGCAGGACCGTGAGCTTCTCCTGTCCCATCCCACCCAGTCCCTGTGTGAAAACCTGCCCGTGGAGAACAACAGGACAGCCGGGGACAGCCGACTGAGACTCAACATTTAGCTCCTCCCCCACACTTTTAAGAGCCTTTTAAGTATCAACAAATTTAGTCCTCACCGGAGATAGCATATTAATCCCAATTTTTTTTTTCCATCAGAAGCTGAGACACTTTGGGGGAGACAACAGTTACTTAACTAGGAAAAACAATTTAAAATTAAGTCTAGGTTATGAGCTGACCTGCTCACTAACTACTGATAGCATTAAAACACACACTTACAGAGACACACAGACACAGGCACACACACACACACACACACACACGTCCTAGCAGCATATACAATAGCTTACAGAACATGAAGTGAACCCTTTCTGTTTCTTCCAGATAAAACCAGATCAGCAATGATAGATGCCTCTGAGCTCTGCCTGTCTAGGATTCTTCCTTTTGTCTAACAGGCTGTTGTGTTTAAAGAAAAAGTGTGTGTGTGTGTGTGTGTGTGTGTGTGTGTGTGTGTGTGCGTGCGTGCGTGCCCATGCATGCACAAAGGTGGAAGTCAGAGAAAATTTTATAGATATCAGTTGTCTCCACTGTATAGGTCCCGGGGATACAATTCAGAGCTTCGATCATCAAGCTTGGCAGCAAGCACCTTCCCTGCTGAGCCATCTCATTAGCCCTTCCCTTGTCCCCACCCTCTTCTCCTTTCTTTCTTTTTTGAGACAGGAACTCTCACTGGGACCCAGGGTTTGCTGATCATGCAAGGCTGGCCAGCCTGTGAGCCATCTCTGGAACTACAATCACATACCATGACATCTGGGTCTTTTATGTGGCTTCTTGGGGTTGAACTTGTCTTCTCAGTTGTGTGACAAACATTTGAAAGGCTGAGCTATCTTAGAATAGTCTCCTGCTTCCCTTTCTAGCCTCGCCTGTCTTAGGTAGGGTTTTTATTGCTATGACAAAAAACCATGACCAAAACACAAATTGGGGAGGAGAGGGTTTGTTTGGCTTACACTTTGTATCACTGTTCATTATTAAGGCAGGACAGGAACTCAAATAGGATAGGAGCCTAGTGGCAGGAGCTGATGCAGTGAACATAAAGGGGAGTTGTTTACTGGCTTGCTCCCCATGGCTTGCTCAGCCTGCTTTTTTATAGAACACAGGACCACTAATCTAGGGGATGACACCACCCACTGATGGGCTGGGCCCTTCCCCATCAGTCACTAATGAAGGAAAAGCCCTACAGGCATTCCTACAGCTCTGATCTTATAGAGGCATCTGAGGTTCCCTCCTCTCAAATGACGTTAGCTTGTGTCAAGTTGACATCAAACTGTCCAGCACAATTGACTACAGGAAACACAGCACTGTTAAGCTGCAACCTTTCCTTTTTTGTTCCTCCCGCAGATGACACATTAACATTAATATCAATATCACAATAAAAACACCTTACAAACTTAAAATGTCCCATGGTCTTTACAAATTCAAACACTCTCAAGTTTTTTTTTTTTTTTAAATTTCAAAACCTCTTTTACAACCTAAAATCTCCTAAAATTTAATCTCTCAGCTGTGGGATCCCATAAAATAGAAAAAAACAAATAATTAAATAATTCCTACTACAAGAATGAAATACCAGGGCACAGTCACAGTTTGACCAAAGCAATGTCCGCTGTCTGGGATTCACTCACAGTCATCTGTGCTCCTTCAAAGAGCTTGGGTCACGTCTCTAGCTCTGTCCCCTGCATCACGCACAGCTTGTCTTCCAAGCCTGGGCAGGATTCACTCCTCCCCAGCTGCCGCTGTTCTCGGTGGTCGTCCCATTGAGCTGGCATCTCTAAAATGCTGGGGTCTCCTGCTGCACTTGGGCGGTGCTTTCGCCAATACCCTCTCCTGGGCTCTCTTCATGGTGCCAGGCCTCAGCTACTCTGCATGGCCCCTTCAGTCTAAGGGTCTTTAACTGCTACTGAGGTTGCACCTTCACCGATGGCCTCTCCTGGCCTCTCACAGAGCCAAACCTTAGCTGCTCTCTATGACCCCTTGCCTTCAAAATCAGTACCACCTGGGTGACTCTTACATTACCAAGTTAGGTTACCAGCGCGAGGTCCAACCTTGGCCACCTTTGGAACACAGCTTCTGTGTGCTGACTCTCAGGAAACACTTCCCAGAAGACTTTACCTCACTGATGCTGGTCTCTTCTTAATCATCAGTAATTTCGCACCTCCAGCTAACCAGCATTCATTATACCAGTGAAGCAAAGGTGACTTAGTGGTTCTGGTCTCTAGTTAATTGCCGTTGATTCTTCAGCCCCACCTGACTGGAACCACATATTCTACCACAAATGCCTGGCAGAATCTCAGTGTCTGCATGGCTCTCGACATTCTTGTCTTCAAACCTCTGACAAAACAGTTCACTGAACTCTCAGTACTGAATGGCTCTTCTAGCCCAAAGTTCCAAAGTCCTTAAAGTCTTCCCTAAAACATTTTCAAGTTGGTCACACTTCTGCCTTAGTTTGGGTTTTATTGCTATGAAGAGACTCCATGACCATATCAACTCTTAGAAAGGAAAACATTCAATTGGGGATGGCTTACAGGGTTCAGAGGTTTAGTTCGTTCTCATTATTGTGGAAGGCATGACAGCATGCAGGCAGACATGGACCTGGAGAGGTAACAGAGTTCTATGTCTGGATCCGAGGGCAGAAGGAGAGAGAAAACCACTGGGTCTGGCTTGGGCATAATGAAACCCCAAAGCCGACCCCCAGTGACACATTTCCTCCAACAAGGCCACACATACTTGAGCAAGGCTGCACCTTCTAATGCTACTTCCTAACCATTCAAATATCTGAATCAAACATATGGGGGCCATCCTTATTCAAGCCACCAACCTTCCTCTGCTTCTGCTCGTCCTCTCAGCCATGCCATCTCTTTGGCCATGCTGTTTTTGCCATTTGCTTCTCACCTCTTCCTTGTTACTTCTATTTTATATCAAAAATATAAGTCATAAGCACATCATGTGCACAGCGAGTATATAGGATTTTATGCATCACTTACATAATAGTGTAGATGATGAGTGTATCCATACCACCCAAATCAGAATACAGATGGAAATTGGATATTGTACTTAGCAGCTCTCTGCATCTTTCTCAGTAACCACATGGCTCCTCTCCCTCTGGAGCAGCAGTCCTCAACCTGTGGGTTGTGATCCTTTGGGGTCCCAGGTCAGAGAGCTTGCATGTCATACATTTACATCACAACTCATAACAGTAGCAAAATAAAAAAGTTACAAAGTAGCAATGAAGTAATTTTATAATTGGTATGAAGAACTGTATTCAAGGGTCGCAGTATTAGGAAGGTTGAGGACCATTGCCCTCAAGGTAACCATGGTGCTAAAGTGCGTGCTAATCATATAAAAGAACATGCAATAAGTACAACCTGCGACACGGGGGTTTGCTGTGTATTTGTGGCTCCTGTCTCGTATTTCATGGCAGGAATATACCACCACGGGACTAGAATATCATTTATACGTCACTTGGGCGGCTTTTAGTCCGGGGCTGTTATGAACAGTGTTGCTATGAACATTCCTGTACATGTCCCCTGTGCCCATGTACAAGTTTCTCCAGGATATACACCTAGGAATGGAATTGATGGGCCGTAGGGCAGGAGCCTGTTCAGTTTTATTAGGTAATAACAAATTGTTTCCCAGAGTGGCTGTAACAATTTACACGTCTGCCAGCAACTAATGACAATTCCTGTTATTTTAGAGTCTTGCCAGCATGAGGTAACACTCAGCTCTTTAATATCTGCTCATGTGCTGGTGTGAGATGCTAACTCATTGTGGCTTTTACATTCATGTCTCTGAAATGCCAATGAATTTGAGTTTATTCATTTCCCCTGTTTTCAAATGGTTACCGATGGTTATTATTACATGAAATGTCTGTTCATATCCTTTGTCTTTCCAAAGCCCTCGGGTTATTTATTTTCTCATTAAGTTGTGGAATCTATTATTTTTGGATATAAATCCCTTGTAGCTTGTATTTTTTTATTCTGTGGTTTTTTTTTGATGGACAAACATAATTATATAATGCTTTCCTATACAGTTCTCACTTGAAAAATCTTGGCTACGATGCCCTTTAATCTCGGGGTTGTGAGGTACATTTCTATGTTGCCTTCTGAAAGTTTTACCTTTCATATATAAGCTCTTTAGTCCATATGGAATTGATTTTTGATGAGGGAGGAATCAATCCAGTTTCATCCTTACCCCACATGGACACCAAATTAACTCAGCTTTGGAGTTCATTCTTCCCTTCTGACCCGCAGAGCTGTTTGCCATAAATCATGTCTCCACATGGTCTGTTTCCAGGTTTTCTAGTATGTTCCACTGGCTTAAAAGAAGCTGCAGCTAAGTATTAGCATGGCTCAGACTTAGTTTTTTGTGTGTGTGTGTGTGTGTTAAGTATTTTTTTTTTATTCATTTATTAAAGATTTCTGTCTCTTCCCCCCCCCACCGCCTCCCATTTTTCTCCCCCTCCCCCAATCAGGTCCCCCTCCCTCGTCAGCCCAAAGAGCAATCAGACTTAGTAGGGACACCTGATCCTCAGACCCAAGCCCCGCCCCAAGCAAACCCCGCCCCTTCTCTTTAGCAATCTCTTTGTCCCTGGCTTTTCATTGCTCCCTCTGAACCTTAAGACTTACTGTTTGTAGAGCTCAATAAAAATCAATAGAGGCAGGCGGATCTCTGTGAGTTCGAGACCAGCCTGGTCTACAGAGCTAGTTCCAGGACAGGCTCCAAAGCCACAGAGAAACCCTGTCTTGAAAAACCAAAAAAAAAAAAAAAAAAAAAGGAAAAAAATTAAAAAAAATCAATTAAAAAAAAAGAGTTACTGTTTGAGTGTCATGAAAAGGAACTCTAGGGGAGTGAATTTGTGGGAGAATAACAACTTTAAGATATTGAAATAAGGGTGTGATGGCACATTCCTACAATCCCAGCACTCAGGAAGCTGAGACAGGAGGATCATGATTAAAGGTCAGCCCCGACCTGTCCTCAACTCCCCTCCTATCCTCTTGCTGTCTCCTGTTTTTCTCTCCGCTGTTCGTTAAGCCTCCCTTTTTTCCCTCTCTCCCTTCCTCCTCCTGTCCTTTTTATTTAATTGTGTGACACGAAGCACTTCTCTGTAGCCCTGGATGGCCGGGAACTTGCTATTTGATCTTGCTGATTGCCTGCTTCAGCCTCCTGAAGGCCACTGTGGACCACCACACCTGGACAAGACGCCGTTTAAAAAGAAATATTGCATGTTCCTGGCTAAAAGCACGACACAATCCATCATTTATTTTGTCTTTTTTGATCCTAATCACTGCAGAAAACTTGACATTATAGTGCCTGCCTGTCATCCCGGCTCTGAGAAAGCCGAGGTAGGAGGGTCAGAAGTTCAAGGTCACTGTTTTTCAACAAGCCAAGTTCAAGGCCTGCCTGGGCTATAAGAGGCCCTGTCTCAGAAAAATAAATGTACACTTTAAAGTCTGTAACTTTACACCCAGTACTTGGAAGGCTGAGTCAGGAGGATTGCCATGGGTTTGAGGGCACCTAGATTACACAGTGAGTTCCAAATCAGCCCGAGCTAGGGAGAGACACTGAAGCAAGCAAGCAAGAAAATAAACAAACACCAAAAGAAAATTACCTTCCTTTTTTTGGTGTATAGAAGTGTGTTTATAAATACTAATTTAAGACTAGTAAACTAGTAACCTTGATAACGGCATACCTGTTCTCAATGCATTATTCTGCATTCTTTTGAGTTTTCCATATAGATAATAATATAATCATACAATAACAAATATTCAGCCTTTACTACTTCTTGATTAGTCTGCTGGCCAGGCCACTAGATAGTCCAGCCTGTGGCAACTGAAGACCTTCAATTGCCTTGCAGCTAAACTTCGGCTGAACTTTACTGCCACCGAGTCAATTATACAAGCACAGAGCCCAGGGTGTTTGGACAATGGCTACCTCTCACCTTCCAGAATCCTCCTGTATTCGATAGGGATAAAGAGAGCCCGAAACAGTTCAGACTGTTTTCAAATGTCCTGCTTGTAGCCCAGCTTTCAGAACACACCTGAGCACCCTACAAATGTTCACTGAGTTCTTCCAAGAAGCCTGGCATCTAAACCACTGGCACAGATGATGAGTAGGCCAGCGAGGAGAAGGCTCTTCTTACCCAGTTCTTTCTTCCATTGGCATTAAGGAGTCGGTAACAGGAAAATTGAGGCACATTGGAAGTTGGGTAGTGTTGCTTTTTGTTTTTATTTTTTTTCCCCTTGATATTCCCGACCTCAGTCTCTTTTCCCATTGGATGATTTCCCACAGACACAGGTATTATTTCCCTTAATGGTGGACCTGGTCAAGGATTCAGATAGACAGGCATTTGCTAATACAGAGCCTCATTAGGGTATGTCTGATCCCTTCTGAGTGTCTGTGTTCTAGGTGAGGCCATCTGTGAATGGAAAGGGTTTGAAAAGCAAGGCACAGTTGCCTTGTTTTAAGGGCTGTGTAATCTCATCGAGATAAAATGAGAGTGACCAAAATAAACCTCTGAGAATGCAACCATCACAAGACCTTGTGTTCACAGACTATTCAGTAGAGGCCACACATTCCTAAGCACTTAATTTTCTCATTTAAATCCTTATAGCAAGTTAAAAAAAATAAGTGCTATTTGTGTGTGTGCACATGCATATGCATTTGTGGGGTGTATGTTTGTGGGTCTGCATAAATGTTCATTCATGTGGAGGCCTGAGGTCAAACTTGGATGTTGTGCTTCAGAAACTATACCCCGCCTCTCCTTTAGACAGGGTCTCTCATTGGTCTGAAGCTGGTTGGCCCAATAGCCTAAGCTGGTTGACCTGGGAGCCCTAAAGATCTACTTGTATTTGCTCTTCTAGTGTTCCAAATTAAGTGCTATTATTTCTTTCTCATTCTCTTTTTGCTGACAAGATTGCTAAGGTGAATATATTTTATAATGCTTTGTCCAGGGCCACAGGGCCAGGTAGTCAGCAGAGGTATGACCCAAACTTGAGCCGTCTGGTACAGAGTCTGCTGTCTTCGTCCCACCTACAAAGTCTAAGGCAGCACCTGTAGTTTGGAGGTAGGATCCAGCGTGCCGGTGATGGGGCTGGAGAGTTCTCAGAGGACAGGCAACATGAAGACTGGAACTACAGGCAACAGCCTCCCAAGTTCTGTTCCTAATTGGCTGGGCTGAGCCAGGGCGGGTTTACACAGTTTCTGAGAGTCCTGCAAAAGAATCTGAGAAAGTTCCCAGCTGTCTCTTTCCACAATTTCTTTTTTTTTTAAATTTATTTTTATTTATTATGTATACAATATTCTGTCTTATGTCTGCAGGCCAGAAGAGGGCACCAGACCTCATTACAGATGGTTGTGAGCCACCATGTGGTTGCTGGGAATTGAACTCAGGACCTCTGGAAGAGCAGGCAATGCTCTTAACCACTGAGCCATCTCTCCAGCCCCCCAGCCGTCCCTTTCTTGCAGATTTTCTGAGTGCATTTGATGAATTTCACAAGGCACAGGCAACAGAACAGAGCCTGGGGGAGAGCACTCCCAGCATTTGGGTTGGTTCACACACGTGCTCAGCGGTCAAAGCAGATGCCACCATATCTAGTGCCACTTGGCTCCTGGTCAGTGGCCAGGTTAAATGGTCATCCCCTGTCTAATAACCAAATATTAATGTTAAGAGTTGTGGCAAGGGCTTCTGGCTTTTATTAATTACACGAATCTTGAAAAATTAAAAGCCTTTGGCTTTATTATTTTTTTTAAAGATTTTATTATGTATATGTATGCTTGTGTGTGAGCAGGTGCTCATGGAGGCCAGAAGAGGAGGTTAGAGGCCCTGGAGCTGCCGTGACAGATGGTTGTGAGCCAAGGTGGGTACTGGAACTGAGCTCAGGTCCTCTGCTGGAAATAGTCTTAACCACTGTTTTATCTCCAGCCACAGCCCTTGGCTTTAGAATTCCAGCATGTGAGAGCCAGAATAGACCTTAAAGACACTTTAATCCGGAGCCTCCGAGAGGGCAAGTGGCATGCTGAGGGTCACTGGTGGAGTTTAACATTAGTCAGGCCAGGTCTACCACAGGGTGAGAGACCATGTCCTGGGAGCTGGTGGGAGTAGATGCTGGATTAGTTTTCCAGGCTGTGTCACTTACTCTTAACAAATCCTCAGGGGTGTTCCCTGTGCAAGCCTCTGCCTTCATGGTGCCTGCACGCGAAAGAGCTCAGGCAACACAACAATCATACGTGGAAGAGACGGAGGCTAATTAAATGCTTTCTTTAAAGGGACCGGAGATTGAGATCTAATGAGGAATGTTTCTGATGGCTTTTCTGTTGTATTTTGTTTGACTCTGTTGTATTATCTGGCTACAATGAACTTGATTATGAAATTCACTTAAAACTAACACATCCTCCAACCCCCATACCTGGAATGTGTGCTTTTGTGGAGTCCCTTACCTTTTGGGGTTTGTACTATTCACGTTATGTACATGGAAAGAACTGGGGTTGGTACATATTCTTTCAATATATGGGAGATTACACTCTAGGGGGTGTGGTGACCTGGCCCGAGGTCCAGGGTGGCAGGTGACTTTGCCCTTCTAGGGACAGAGCCCGAATATTAAAGCATGGACACACAGTTCTCAAGGGAGGGTTTCTATTAAGCTCAAAATTGCTGGCAATGTATGAGCCAGGAAGGCAAAATGATGAAATCGCTTGAATGTGGCACCAACACCCTTTGTTGCCTGCATGTAGCCCACAAGACCTACATTCACTTGTCACTCATCCACCCTAGAGACTCCTACCCTCCATTTACATATTCATTATTCAATTCCTCATCCTAACATGAATTTTCTCACTCAGACACCTATCACATCTTTCTCTTATTGAATCCCTCCATCACTGAAGGGTCCATTCATTCTGTCCCTTGCAGAAGTTCAGTGGTCCACACACACAGGCACAGATACATTCAAGAGGTTTCATTCATTTGCCCGTTTGCGTATTCAACTAACATTTACCAAACTTCTTGCCCTGGCATACTTTGCTGGACTTAACCTTGGAATGGTGGAGGGCACCAGCTACCCTGGCCTTGTGGAGTTACACGCTAAGGCAAACTCCCAGACAAGGTAGGAAGTAAGAGAGGTCCCTGGCATGTGTAGTCAGGCTGTGCCTTCAGTATTCCTTCCTCCTTACAGGGCTCAAAGTGACCAGACACACATGCTCACAAAGTCTTACAAAAGAAGAAAGGTCAAGCAAGGTTCAGGGTCATGCAATCTTTTTCCTGTAAAGTTATCAGAGTAAATATTTTTGGCTTTGCTTTGGGTGTCAGCCAAAATCACCCAACTCTATGATTGTGGTTTGAAATCAATCATGGGCAATATTCAGAGAGCAAGCCTATTTGTAGACAATAAACTTTACTTTTGCACACTGAAAACGAAAGATAATTCTATAGAGTACTACTCTTCTGATCCCCCTCTCTCCCTGTCCCAGTTCCAGACCAGGGAGCAAGTAGCTCTTGGCCCACAGGCTGCGGTTTGTCAGTATTGTTTTAGGTCAAAGAAACAAATGAGCAGAAGGCGCTTTCCAGGTGCAACAGTGGGCACGCTGTCCTTCCCTGGAGATGGCTTTCTTTAGGCTGGTGCCTGTAAGTGGCTAATACCAGGCTCAGGAATGCGGGCCAGGCAGTTCCCAGGTGTGTTCCTCCACTTGAGCCAAGGCAGGTGAGCAATTAAACTGGCATACTCTCTGTGATCCAGTGCACAGCTGCTCACATCTGTCTAGGGACGCTTCCTAACTGCGCATCCAAGCTTGGCATGTAACCAGGCCTTGGTTACTTACTTGTACCCAGATGAATAAATTATTGGCACATGGCAGGCAGGCCCACCATATTTATGAACAAAAGCTTAATGACTGCCGGCATTCTTCGCTAGTCTGACTTGGGGACAGCCAAAGGTTGCGAGGAAAGCAGTGGGAACACAGGGACACACTTGAGCTGAGCCAGGCCAGGGGTAAAGTCTTGGTCTCCTTTCTGTCCCTGGCCTTTCTGCGCTCAGTGCTCTAACTAGTGGTCAGCTTGGGAAGGATGTCTCAGAAACAGATACACTGGGGTTTGCAGTATTCTTTGCTGTGTAAACAGGATTTATTATGCACCAAGGCTGTCCAGTTTTCCACTAGAGGCTTGATTGTTTGAGGTGAGAAGAGAGGGAAAAGGAGTTGGTTATTTTGTCTCTTATTCTTGGACTCTGAAATACAATGGGCAATTTCTTTAAAAAAAAAAAAATTATTAAAATGCCCCATTTTCTTGGAATTTTCTCTATTGTTTTCTTAGATATTGTCACTTACCAAAAGTAAAATTAAGTTGTTCCCAGGGCTGTGATGGAGAACAGGTTTTGCTTTTCTATGGAAACAATAAAAGTCATGTCCCTTCTTTGTCTCACTCCCTTTAGGAACTTCACATTTGAACAAGGCCTGCATAGAGTGGCTTGTTTGTTAAACAAACTTGGGTGTACCCTTAATTCCACACAGCCACCCAAAAATGACAAACAGTCATTGTAGAATTACAGAATCTTAGATTATACACATGTCCAACAGCATATGTGCCTCTTTTCATATGCCTGGGCCATGACAGACATTACTAATCAACCCCATTATTTCTTCTCTCCATGCCTGTCTACTTCCCAATAATCATTCTTAAACCATTTCTGTGGACAGTCGAGATTCCCACTTCTGCTGCTGGTGTAGGGAAAGACTCGGAAGAGAGCCAACCCTGGATTCTGATCCAATGTTGGGAGGGTACCTACTGAATGATTTTGAACTATTATTGGATTGCAGTTCCTTTATTTAAAATGGAAGCGATACTGTCTGTTAGCAACACCTTGAGCAGGTGGCGTTTAGGATCATAGCAGTGACTCTGTCACAACATGAGTCCCTTTTCCTCTGGGTTGAGTTGAAGCGGAAAGTGGACCTATACTGGTGATTCAGTCTTTAGATTCTTCCAGCTTCTTTCAGGCCTGGGGTAGTCTGCTTTCACATGCCCAGGGATAGGACACTGGCAAACCTATTTGCACAACCTTTGTAAACTTCCAGGTTTCTCCAAAGCCTCCACGGTCTCTCAGTGTGTGTTTGAGAAGCATGGTTTGCTGGAGTGTTCAGATAGGGCACTTGTCTCCACACAGGCTTCTCCTTAGCTGCTAATTATTTCATATTAGTCACGCGTCTGGTCTATACTTTGCACGTCAGTGACTGATGGCTGGGAATGACTCTTGACTTCAGGGGATGTCTGATAGTGTCTGGAGACATTTTTTTTTTATTGCCACAAGAGGGTGACCAGTTCCACAGAGGCAAGGTGTGTGAGTCTGAGGTCCCTTTGTATGTCAGTGAGCTCTGCAACTCAGCCTCACAGTTAATGAATCTCTGTGAAAATGCTGAGGTTCAGGTGGGGCCACTCCCTCTTCCACCCAGACAGGGCTAGGTCTCTTTAGTGGTTCAGCGGCCAGGATTAATTGGGCAAAGGATGATGTAAAGTTTAACCACTCGTTGGAGAAGTGCTGAATCAAGGAAGCAAACAGGGTTAATTACCAAACCCGCTTTAGTCACCAGAAACCAGAAAGGCTTTCTCTAGAGGACCCTGGGGAGCAGGGCAGGGCTGGCGGTGGAAGTGAACAGCAGTCACTATGCAGCAGGGGCCATGCACTGCTCGGAGGCTGGAACCTGGTCAGGGAAAGCTGCAGCAGGACCTTTGCCTTTTAATTGCTATACCCTCTAGGTCTTCACCTGAACACTGTTTCCCCTAGGCAGCCTTCTTGCCTTCCAGACCAGTTTGACCCTTCATCTCAGATGTTATCCATGCCTCACCCTCAAACCTTACAGCATTCTGCAGACTTATAACCTTGAGACCAATATTTAATACTAAATATGCGTCTACCTTCCTAGCTTGGAGCTTCCCTAAGGGCAGTGAATCAAGCGCCTTGTTTGCTGTGTCATCATGTGTGGCTCAAGTGTTCGGTACACAGTGGGTACCTAACAATTCTCTACAGACTGACCCACTGACAGGCGGTAAGGGAAAACAGGGCTCCTTTCTGGTTTAAGACACTTGCCAGTTGAGGATAGGACTCACAGACAAAGATGTGTGTGTGTGTGTGTGTGTGTGTGTGTGTGTGTGTGTAGAATGATGGACAGGGAGCTGGCCCTACCACAGCCTTCATCTCCTTTTCCCGAAGTCCTTTCTCCTTTGTGTATTTTTGGTTTTCCTTGCATGGGTTTATGTGGAATTACAGCTGAGGTCTGAGTTTAGCTAGAGGAATGGTTCCAGGGCACACATGGATAGAATACCAAATCAGATCCCTGTGCTTTTGGAATGATCACTGCCTGTGAAGGAAGCAAAGGGGCTTCTAAAAGCCCTCACGTTCCAACTCCAGCAGGTCGTTCCTCTGAATGAGGACAGCCCAGGACACTCACTCCTAGCAAGGCTGGTCTGTATGGATCAGCCCTGGGGACAGGGCTGGGAAAGGGTTGGGAGGGAGGACGCTTCTAGCTTCCTGGTTTGACCTACTAACGTTACCAGAGGGGACATTAATTGGGTCTGTTCCTATTTCTAAATCCACACCTTGTTTCCTGTACATGGAAAACTGAGGAAAAAGTTCAGGAAGAAACACTGAATCCCTTCTCAGATCTCAGTGACCCCTGCTGTGGGACAATGGCTTTACCTATAAAGATTTGTTTTTTGTACTTGCTTAATAAAATGCTGATTGGCCAGTAGCCAGGCAAGAAGCATAGGCAGGGTGACTAGGCAGGAAGTAGAGATGGGGCGTTGAGAACAGGAGAATTCTGGGAAGAGAAAAGCTCAGTCTTCAGTCATTCAGACACAGAAGAAGCAAGGTGCCAAACCGCATGGCTAACATAGACAAGAATTATGGTTTAAGAAATAGAGTTTAAAATAAAGTCACGCAAAGATGAAAAATACACAGAAAGTCTGGATACTGTATGTTATTGTGTTGTTTTTAAATTGTTTGATTGCTGAGGAAGGAGTAAAAGCTGCTAAAAGATATTTGATTATAAATGCTTCTGGATTAATCCAACATATATATTTTGAAAATGCCTTGACTTCAAAATTTAAGTCAAAAGGTATGTTACTTTGGAGAAGAGGTTTTGCTTTTGTTTCCACAGGAAATGAGAGGCTGTGGATTCATTTTGGACTAAGAAAAATCAGGTTTGATCAAGGAAGACCCCTGAAGAATCTCCAATAGGAGCAGATGGTTCAGATGATCCAACATTTCAGAGAACCTCTGTTGGAGTTTTCTTTGAGTTCTGCATCCAGAACAGTTTCAACACTGTTGGCTGAGATGATCAAGCCTCACAGAATATTCCATTCAGGATTTGATCATAATTCAAAGTTTTCTTTAGGTCCCTGTAAGATTATCAGCACCCCCAATCAGCAGGAAGTAGCCTGGAAAACTATGCCTGCATTCCCAAAAAATGGATTATGGATGTTTTTCTTTGTTTAAAGTGCTGGTTACAAGTTGTATTGGTAATGGTCAGGAAGAAGCTAAACAAGCTAGATTTGATTCAGAGTTTTTGTTCTAAAAAAAGGAGGGGGAGTGCTGTGGGATAATGATTTTACCCTATAAAGATTTGTTTCTTGTACTTGTTTAATAAAACACTGATTGGCCAGGAGCCAGGCAGGAAGTAGAGGCAGAGTGACCAGGCAGAAAGTAGAGGCAGGGTGATGAGAACAGGAGAATTCTGGGAAGAGGAAAGCTCAGTCTGCTGTTGTCACCCAGACACAGAGGAAGCAAGATGAAAAGGTACTAAACCACATGGCTAACACAGACAAGAATTATGGGTTAAGATGTAAGATATAAGAATTAATAAGAAGCCTGAGCTAATAGGCCAACCAGTTTATAAATAATGTAAGCCTCTGTGTGTTTCTTTGGGACTGAAAGTCTGCAGGACTGGGCCAGACAGAAACCTCAGTCTACAGACCCCAAAGCCCCAAGGTTTTCACTGCTCTTTGTCTCAGGGTAAGAATCCTTTCTGACCCTCACCTGTGTGCACTGCAGTAGCTGGAACAACCAGATGTGACTGTCTTTGTATAGGTGTGTATGAGCAGCAGAGAGGAGGGATCCCAACTCCATAACTATGTAGGAGGCCATCCTAAACTGCACGACAGGAGCAGCTCCTCCCTCCGGGTCTATCCTCAGAATGTGCTGTTAGGTAGTTGAGCCACATCATTCTCTGTCAGGTCAACATCATGGTCACCTCAGCAGCTGTAGGCACAGACCTGGACGGGATGCACGCCTGGAGAGCCACATACTGAAGAGGATTCCATCCTCTTAGGTCTGATTGGTGTCACATCCATCATGGTTCTTGTGCAGATGATCATCCCTGCCACCTGGGACCATGCAGCTCAAGGGCCAGGCACCACATGGTATACCAAAGGACCCAAATTTCTGTTTTAAATAGCAATTTGGTGTCTATTTGAAGAGTAGGGAGGCCTGAGTTTGTCAAGGAAGGACTACTTCATGCCAGTTTTCCTTCGTGTAAAACAAGATTTAGGCTCCTCCTCTCTTTACTGGCGGGAACATGTTAGGTATCTCTTGAGTCTCAATGTCATGGCATTTTAAAATTCTGCTTTTTTTAAGAACAATGGCTACAGCTTGTTGAACTACTGCAGACTCTTGCAGAGACCCTTCATGGAAAGACAGCCTGTTCTGCAAATGAGAACACAGGGGCTCATCATATTAATTCAATGTCCTCTAGTTGTTAGATGACAAAACTGTGGCAAGAAACTCTGATTGAGTCAAATCTTTTACTTTTAGTTCTTATGTACCTTTCTGAATAAGAAAACTTGAAAGCCAAACCCAAACCCAATAGTAACGGATGCATAGGTGCCTCTAGGGCAGTGATTCTCAACCTGTGGGTCGCGACCCCATTTGGTAAACCTCTAGCCTCAAAAAATATTTACGTTACAGTTCATAACCATAGCAAAATTACAGTTATGAAGTAAAACCAAAAATAATTTTATGGTTGTTGGGGGTTGTACTTGTTTAATAAAACACTGATTGGCCAGGAGCCAGGCAGGAAGTAGAGGCAGAGTGAGGCACAGCATGAGGAACTGTATGAAAGGGTCAGCACCGGGAAGGTTGAGAATCATTGCTCCAATGCTTTCTTTCAGTATGCCGAACCCAGCCGTTCACGAGATGGGAGCCCTTTCTCACTGTATGTTCCCACAGCCTGTATACTTTGATTTATGTTCCTTTTTTGCTTCCGAACGCGGCAACACAATTCTAGTATGCGAACCCGTATTTGGAAAACAAAGGTCATCATTCATCCCCCACATCAACCTTGAAGCCATTTCTTTCTCCGGATTGCACAAGCTCAGGCCTCCTTCTCCTGGTCTTGGCCCAAGTGTGGAAACTAGACCCTGGAGAGGGTAAAGGAGTGAGCACACAGCCAAGGAACCCGGGCCACTTGGGCCAGCCCGAGGGCAACGGTAAGGATGTAAACAGGAAGATGGGCATGGACAGCTAGGGCAAAGTTGGCAGCAGCTAGTGGAAAAAGGGTTAGCGGTTCAGTTATGGCGAACATGCCAGGCAGGACATCAGTGAGAAATGAATCCTGTTTTTGAGATAGAGAATGCTCGGGAACAAATGGGGGTCAAGGATATGAGCTCTGGAGTCTCTGGTCTATTAGCTTTTGACACACAGGAGTGGGATGCAGTGTGTAAGCACCCCGTGTGCTGTGTGACACACGAGGGGCTCTGGGAAGCAGAAGTCAACATTACAGAAGTGTCGCAGTTTAAATAGAAACCCAGCAGCAAGGGTGGGTTTGGAGTGTCACCATTTTGCCACCCAGAAGAAAATGATGTTCAAATCATTGGGTAGGAAGATGGATGGGGAGCTTGATAACCGACGGAGCAGGCTGGTGACAGCTCAATATAAATACATTTTAATTGGAAAGGAGATGCAATCAAACATCTCTCCTAGCTGTTTGGTGTGTGTGATAAGTATTTAAATTTTAACAAGAGTGTCAACTTAACAAAATGGGGATGTAATGACCTTTTCAATAAATGCCACTGGGACAACTAGATATCTGTATGATAAGAATAAATTTGAACTCCATCCTCAAAATATATACAAAAATCGACTGTACTCAGGTCCTAGACGCAAGCGTAAAAGATAAAATTGTAAAACACCATTGAAGACAAATTAAATTTTGTTTAGTCGATGGTTTCCTAGAGTAGTTAAATTAGACACCATCACAACAGAAATATTTTCTGTGTTTTAAAGAATATTGTGGAGAAAGCGGAAAGACAACTTGCAGAATGGGGAAAATTGTAAGTCATATATCTGATCCAGGACTATTTGCAGCCTATGTAAAGAGCTCTGTTACAGCTCAGTTAAAAAGAGACGGCCCAAGCCAGCTCAGTTAAAAAGAGACGGCCCAAGCCGGGCGGTGGTGGTGCACGCCTTTAATCCCAGCACTTGGGAGGCAGAGGCAGGCGGATCTCTGTGAGTTCGAGACCAGCCTGGTCTACAAGAGCTAGTTCCAGGACAGGCTCCAAAAAACCACAGAGAAACCCTGTCTCGAAAAAACCGAAAAAAAAAAGAGACGACCCAATTATCATATGGACAACACACACACACACACACACACACACACACACACACACAGGCTTCTCTCCAAAGAATACTTGTTCAGTAAACTTATGAACAAATGCCCAATGTCATTAATCATCAGAGAACTGCAAATTAAAACTATAGTAAGACACAGTGACTTGTACCTATAATCTCAGCTCTTGGGAGGCTGAGGCAGGAGGATAGAGGGTTTAAGGCCAACCTGTGAGATCCTACCTCAAAACAAAAAGCAAAGCCCAGGAAAACCAAATACATACAAACCAGATTTTACAATGAGATACTATGCTTGATATAGCCTAGGGTGGCTATGGGCCATAAGACAGACAGTAAACACATGTTGGTAAAAACTGGAAAAACTGGAGTCACTGTGCTGTGATGGTAGAAATGTAAAGTGTGCACTCGTTTTGGGAAATAGTTTCACAAACAGAATCTTGTGGAAGAGAACCACTATATGAACTATCGGTTCCATCCCTAGGTTTATATGCATGTGGAAATTACCTAGACAGAAGCTTCTTGCAAATGCTCCTAGGAGTATTATCATTGGTAACAGACAAATAGAAACTGTCTAAATGCCTATCAGCATGGGCGGGTAGACTAAATCCTATGGCAGCTCCATACACTGGCGTGTTATTTTGGCCATAAAAAAGAATAAAGCCCTAATACAGCCTGCTTATGTGGATAAATCCTGAAGCATGGACTTACATGAAACACAAAGCAAAACAAAGCGAACAAGAATCAAAAACCACTGTGAAGACGCAACTGGCAGTATCCAGGGTTTTTTGAATCCAGGAGGACAAATGGCTTAGTTCTTTGTTAACAACACAACGAAACCATGTACAGTGCAAGGGACGAGGAGGCCAGTTAGTGTGTAGAGAAAATAAACATGGGAACTGTATAAAGCCAATGAAAAGTTTTTACTTCATCTGCATCTCATTTGCATAAATCAACCAAGGAGAATGTTTATAAGGCCAAAGTAGAAATGCAGACATGGAATATTGAAAATATAGAAGACAATTTTGCTTGCTGTTTGGTAATATTATGATAGTGCTAAAATGTCTTAAAAGACACATTTACAACAATAGATAATTTGACCTGAAGTCTGGGCTCCGATTTATTCAATGAAAAAGTCGGGTGGAGGAAGAGTAGGGGGAGAAATTGGCCTGAGAGGGCTCATTATAATATTCTTTTAATTTTTAGATAGATTTGAAAAATTTTATTTAAAATAGTTAAAAAATGCACAGCAAAAGCTGGATGGCAATATGGTAACTTGTTACTAAGAAAATCTGACTTTGAAAACTTAAACAACAATAAAACTGAGAGCCAAGTACTTATTTCTATATTTATTATCTTTTGATTTTCCCAGCAACCTTGTGAATCAGAGTATACTCATTGAAAGATTAAATATTTTAATTATTTTATCTTTTCTTTTTGAGAACTTCACACATGAGCATCGAGTCTATATTATTCCCACTCCTGGGCTCCTCGGTTTCCTCCCATGTCCCCCCACCCCCCACAACTCCCCTTCAAAATTCATGACCTCTTCTTTATTATTGTTGCATCTATACCTCTCTCTCTCTGTATAACTAATACTTATGGAGGCTAGCTAGTTTTTCTTGAATGTACATGCGTCCAGGGATGAACCTATTGCATTGGATAGCTGCACCTACAAAACCTCAACAACAGGTTGTCTGTCCACACACCCAGTGTGGACAGGGGAAATTCTACAATGTTCCATTCTTAGATGAAGGCTGGTCAATGGCTGCTGAGAGAGGGGGAATCAGTTTTCTCCAGGCACAAGCTCCCACATAGATCATCCAAGCACACTCTCTTTTTGATGCGAGACTGGAGCTCAACATGGCTACTGACTTGTCTAAAGCCTCAGCCCGGGATGAGGAGAGGGGTCTGGGTCCAGGGCTGGCATGGCTTCTTCACTCAGCACTGATTGCTATTTGCCCTCCACCCTGCTTGTCCTTCACCCTGTGGGCTCTTGTGGAACAGACAAGTGGGGCTTTCATTCCTTTCTTATTTTCAAATGCCTGTCAGTGATCACATCTAAGGCGTTAACTGATACTTCATAAGACTAGTTTAAGGATATATTGTAGTGTGAATTCTACTTGGTCTTAATAATAAAAACCTGGAGTCAAATATCTTTATCAAGGGGCATGTTCTCAAAAAGTTAACAAACAGATCTCAAGTACCCATGAAGACTCATAAAAGGTATTCTGGACAGATAATGATAGTATGTAATAGAATGTTTGATGGAGGGTGTCTATTCAATGCAGACTTCTTTCTTCCTACAATTCCTCAAGAACCCACAATTCTAATGTGATATACAAACATCGTTTGTGAATGTGGACTTGTTGAGTGAGAATCATGGAATGAATGAAATTTGTATTGGGGAGACAGTAACTTAGAAATATTAGCATCATTTATCTCTGTAAATTATCTTGGGTGGAGTTAGCTAAGATTGTTAAGCATAAGTTTGCAGACAGGCAGAGAGTGAGAGAAAGAGAGAGAAAAGAGGAGAGAGACAAACACACACACAGAGAGAGAGAAAGAGAGAGAGAGAGAGAGAGAGAGAGAGAGAGAGAGAGAGGAGAGAGAGAGAGAGAAAAGAGGAGACAGATTAATAGAGTCATTCCAAGGGGGAAATTACCTTAATCCTAAGTAAAAAAACCACCCTTCCTGCAGCCCTGAGCACTATGTTGGACTGAGAGACCCTAATGGAAGATGAGACACCCATAGAATGGATCTGGACTTATAATAGTTATAGAAATAACTTCATAATATTCCAAATACAGGGTTAAAAGGAGTCACTTTTGTATATCTCAGAATTCTTCAAGATACACGCTGGCTTGTTTCTCTAGGAACTCAGAGACGGTGCCTAGACTTGCTGCTGTCCCTCTGGCATAGGTGGAGAGGGGAATTATATTTCTCTAACTTGCCTTTGCTCTCTCTTTCTTTTTATGGTGTCTGGATAATAGAGACGAGATGGCTTTGACTATTCTACAGTGACTTAAGTGTATAAGACAATATCCCCACCCTTGAGAAACTTTCAACCTATTGGGCAATGTAATAAGATATATGCACACAGTCTTTATATGTTAAATTATACAGAGATGATGTTACATGTTCTAACATGTTGCTTATAACAATAAGGTAAATAGTGTGTAGTTAACACAGGAGAGACACAGGATGACTGACAGGAGCTTCCTTGAAGAAATAGTATATAATTAGGATTTAGGGGATGGGTATGATTGAAGCAGGTGAATGAAGCAGAAATACATTTAGGAGGGAATTGCATTATTTCGCTAACAAAATATGTTCATTGTCCAGAATAACTCAGGCCTTTGTGAGGGGTGCAAGGATAAAAAGGAATGAGGTGGCTGTGTATGTATTGCCCTTTGGGTGTTGAGAAGATTACTGTAATGTGTGTGCAAGTGGTTATGTTTTGAGACAAAGCTTCATATAGTCAGTCCCAGGCTCACTGCAAATGTATTGTATAGCCAAGGACGACAATGAATTCTTGATTTTCCTGCATCCATTTCCCAAGTGCCAGGATTATGAGTGCTACCACATCTGGACTGACCCTACCTTCCATATTATATTGGGCTAGTGTACATGCATGTTTATGACTGTACCGAGCCGGGGCTTCTGGAAGGTATATTGTAGCCAGATTGTGGACACTCTATGGTACCATACTTATGAAATCTTTAGGGGAAGAAACTTTGATGTAGGCTCTAGCCTTGGAACAAGTTATGTGATCTCTCCCTCCCAGAAATGTGCTGGGTGTTAAAGGCACACATCAATATCTCCTCTGAACAGTTGTTTATCATGATAAAGTCTCTTATGGTTTTTGGCTTTTAGTGACTACTTAAACTACAGATATTACCATTCCTCAGGGCTTCTGGGAACCAGTAGCGATTAGGGATTTAAAATTGAAAACACTCATTATCAAGTTATAAGTGTAAAAATGGAGAGATTCCAAGAGTGGCTGGGCAGGGTGAGGCTTGTGATTGAGCATGGTTCTAGGAGGTCAATACAGAGGCCGGGAAAGTAGACTAGGCAAAGACGAGGTCCAGAGCTAAGAAAGCGGCATGGGATGGACACAACAATGACTATTTAGGTGGCAAAAAGGGATTTCCAAAGAGCTGTTTGTAGGAGGTGGGGGTAAAGTTTTTTTTTTAATAGAGATTTTACTACCCTGGGTTTGACATATAGGAAGAGAGAGGTTAAGAAGGAACTTACAGAGTTGGAAGTGGGATGGAGAGAAAAGAAGAGGAGGAGAGATGCCGAGGGAGCAGGACCTCTTACTGCCGAAAAGGAGACTGCTTCACTGTTCTGTGAGTGTGGCAGACAGGCTTGAGAGGGGCTCCACAGCCTGAATTACAGGGGCAGTGAGGGCCTATGCTTGTGACTCTCCCATAGAAATTCTGTGTCACTGAAGGACTTCTTCCGTAACTTATGTGTCATGCGCTTTCTTTCTCCTTCTGAGGTACCCTTCCTAAGTAACAGTCCTAGAGAGAATGCCCAGGCTCTCGCTAAGGTTAAGTGTGTTAGTGCCAAGACACTGACTTGACCTTCTCCACCAAAGCTTCCACAGAGCCTGCTCCAAGTGCTCAGGTTCGACTGAGTCGTTTTCAAGGACAGCTGTTTCCAGCCCATAGTTTAGTGTATCTCTGAGGCTAGTACTGCAATGAGTACCCAGGGCTGGCACGTGGTTTCCTACAGGTAGGAAGACATGAAGACACTGAGAAGATGCAATCCCCTGCTCTGGCTTTTGGGTGTGAAGGTAACAGTACCTTAATAAAGACTCGGGCAATTGCAGTCTTGTTTCTTCACAGAGGGAACCAGGACACTTAACTGGGATGACTTCTAGGCTGACTGTGTAAAATGACTTCTTGTTATTCGACCTCCTTTTTGTCTTATTAGTGGGAGCTGGATAGGTTTACAAACTCTCTAAAAAAATTTTCCTGGACCTTTTACTACATAGTCACATTATAGACTAATACTTAGCTATTCCTGGCAGGGCGTAGTGATCACTTTAATCTCAGGACTTGGGAGGCAGAGGCAGGCATATCTCTGTGAGTTCAAAGCCAGTCTGGTTTATGTAGTGTGTTCCAGGACAGCCATGCGTGCATGCTCTGGTTACACACGTATTCACCTGGGATCAGCATGATGTAATCTGTACTAGAAATCCCACCTTCATAGTTATATACGTATATACCTTTATTAGCTTGCTGCTCTATAAATATGGAAAATTTAAATCAAATACCCAAACATTTTTCCATCTTTTCTTCTGTGAACATAGAATTGATATAGCTTATAAGACTTAGAGAGTCACTACCACACAACAAAGTAGAAACATGGTATTTCTCTACTTAGAAGTGAGGCAGTAACTTCCTACAGAATCTGAGGCGGTTCCCCCTTTCATTATTTACTGGCTATTCCTGAGTAGCCAGTGCTTGGGGGGTGTTACATATAGACTGGAACAGAGCCGAGACCCTGGTTTCCTCTAACACCCCATGGAGCGCTGTAAAAGGAATGAGTTATTCAGCCTATTCTTTTGTGTTTATTAATTTCCGAGTCTCTATACCACTTAAGGCAGCGTGGGGGCCACCAGGGTCCTTATCCCACTTTAGAGAGCCTGGTCTCCGCTATGGCTAGCCATTGAGTGGATTCCTTGGTAACAACTTCTTCTTGATGCCCTTAGCAACATACAGCGTGAATGCTTGGTCACAGTTGGCAGTCTGTAAGGAACAAAGTGGCAGTCAATGAAGGCCGTTAGGTGGAACAAAGGCAGGGGGATTATTTTCCACTGGGAGGTATGTGGAGAAAAGAGTGATGGAAAGTCGTGTAGTCATACAGGAGACAGATGAGGAAAGCCAAGAAGAGAGGATGTAAACTTAAGATAAACTACACTGGCTTAATGCTGATGCTCAGGAGGTCTTTGCTGACAGGACAGTGAAATTCTTATTAAGATCAAGGCAGACTCTACATGAGGAGTTGGCCAAATGATTTTTCTTCTGGGCTCTTAATTTCTTTAATGTAAAATGATTTTATAACTCCCCTACAAAGGTTCTTACCACATTAGTATGGAGAGCAGGGCTTTGGAGACTAGGCCTGTGTATCATAACCGTATATCATGTATCTGTTCACCTGTATCTATCACTATCTGTCTGTGTGCATGTCTGTCTATCTATCTATCTATCTATCTATCTATCTATCTATCTATCTATCTATCTATCTATCTATCTATCATCTAACTATACACCCATATCTCATAAAACTTTAAAATATTTTATTTATCCATTAATTTTAATATGTTTCCTCCACTCCCTCCCTTCCTCTCCTCTCCTCTTCTACCGTCCCCCATGACCCCCATGCTACAGTTTACTCGATTAGATTATTATCACTGCCTTTGTTTTGTAGCAGGATCTCTTCACTCACCCTGGTTATCAGTACATTATACACACTCCGGACATTTATTAATTGAAAGAGTTACAGTAATCTTTGAGGTCTACAAGAAAGTAGTTCTCCCTTTCAGGTTTCCCTCAGTATAGATTACCACCTGCCCAGATACTTAAGAAAAATATTTTGATCTTTTGATTTATTGAATACCCACTTAGGTCTAAACATTGTGTGAGGGTACGGGGTGGGGAAGACAGGGAGAACTTGGGCTAGATCCAACCCAGCCCCTCAGCAATGTCAGAGGAAAAAGGAAGTGAGAGACTTTGTTCAGTGCCCCGCTTATCTTTGGATAACCTTGTACATGGGGCTTCTGAATATGTTTGGACAACGCTTGTGCCACCTAGACAGAAATATTCACCACTTACAACCATCTGCGCCGACAAAAACCTATCAGTACTGCCCAGTGATTTCCCATGAATGCTGCGGTTTGGAATTATCATTCTCTGTGCATACTTGGAAGAAATAAGATTTGTTTTGAGTACTACTGGAATTCTCCCACTCTGGTCCATCCTCTCAGCAGATGAAGTAAACGTCCAGGAATAAAGATTTCAAAGGCACAGAGAACATGTCTCTTGGATACATCTTTTGATGAGCCAGCTCCCAGCTGAGCTCCCAGAGTGTGGGTGCATCTTATATACCCAGGCCTCTATATAAAGAACGCTTTAGATGCTTCTGACTTTTCGGCTTCATGTGAGTCATCAGGTTCCTGTTTTAGATTCATCAGGTTCGTGTATGTGTGTGTGTATGTTAGAACAACTGTGGGCAGAAAGCACGTAGATACAAAAATGGCTTTAGGATGCATGTCAGAATTTCTTTAAATAAGGAGAGCATATACGGTGTGTGTGTGTGTGTGTGTGTGTGTGTGTGTGTGTGCATGTGTGTGTGAGAGAGTAGGATAGTACAGGTGGGGGTTCAGTTACATCAGTTACCTGCGAAACTACACTCTTAGCCACTCAGACAGTGGTGTCAGAGAGTGTGTTAAGAGAGCTGATTGTTTTCCTTGCAGACCAGCTCACAGGTCTTTGAGGAGCCCTTGACTTTCTCCTTCTTCCATGTCTTGTTATAAAGGGATTAGAGTCCAATTAAGCCATTTAATCCCAAGGTAGAAATTCATGTTTAAAAGCAAGATTTACAGCTTCTTAAAAAATAAAAAAGACACCCGTGCGAGTTGAAGTTTGTCCCTTCAAGTTGCCACATGCATGGTTCCAAAGAGTGTTTTTAGCTGTGCACCCAGCACACTCCTCCTAATTACCTTGTCTCATCCTTCTCCTCCTTCATCTCTTAAAGGGCCCTTCAGCCTAAATAGCCACATGCTGTCAGAAAGACTTCAACTTCTGAACTGCTGCGATTCACTTTGGCTCATCTCTTCTTAGCATCTTGGTGAGCAGGGCTAATAATAAAAATTGTATGGAGAGCAAGTGCTGTCTGGAAGGTGAACATGTGCAGACATCCTTACCTTGGGTGCTTTGTGCCCATTGCCTCATGAGGTGCCCACTGTGAGAGCATCCAAGCTGGCTCTATGGGTGTGGAGCTTGTATAGTCCCTTGGGGGCCATCATTTGACTTAATGCGATGCTATTGCCATCTTGAAATTCTTAACCATTTTAGCGCAAGGGGCTTGCATTAAAGAAATTACAAAAAGGAAAAATGCAGAAATGGGCATTGAACCCACAAATTATATCGTTATCCTGAGATGCACCTGCTAATCCACAGGTTCCATTGCTTTTTTTCCATGTGATGCCCAGGCTATCACAGATGTGACAGCGTGTCTCACATTATGCCAAAACCCTGTCATGAAAAGTGTCTACCTATATCTCCGTAGAGGAAAGTTTTATGATGAACAGGCAATCATGTTTATCATGCAACAGAAAAATGAAAAGTATATGGGGATTTGGACAAGTTGTTTAACTCTTTAAGCTCTCAGTTTCCTTACCTGTAAAGTAGGGATGATGATGATGATAATAATAATAATAATATTTAACTTACAGGACGCCTAAGAATAAAATGGGACCACAAATATCTGACAACATACATGACTTTAGCTAATAGTCACGTATTCTGAGACTGGCAAGTACTTAGCACCCAGCAGTGCTTGTGACATGGAGATGCTCTCTCGCCTACCACCAAGGTCCCAGTGGATTTACTCCCTACCTGAACAGCAGAGTTGGCAGGGAAGTCTGCCTTGTCCCCAGGCTGAGTGAATGCAGAGGGGCTGCTAGAGCTGATGAGCATGGGGGTGCTGATTTCCACCATCTGGTGACCTTCAGGAGAATGGACCATGCGGTTGAGTGTGTTCAAGGCCGTTGTGATGGAGAACTGCCCAGATCCCTTCCTCCTGGACCCAGGGCTCTTTCGGAGGGTGGGTGTATTGGTTGCTTTGCCTCTGGATGGTGAGGACATCAGGGACAGGTTCTTTGTGCGCGATAACTGATGCCCTTTGTTCTTCTCTAGGAGGTGTCTTGCTGTGAGGTTTGGCTGCAAAGATAAGAGGAGGGATAAGAGTTACTCTCTGATATAGTACAGTAGCTAAGTCTCCCACTCATTGGTAGTCAATGCTAGCTTCTCAGATTCTGGCTCAGATGGCCATCCTTTGGTCAGTTGCTGGATCAGATGGCCATCCTTTGGTCAGTAGCTGAGATACCCATCCTTTGGCCAGTAGCTGGTCAGATGACCTTTTTTTGGTCAGTGGTTGGTCAGATGGTTACCCTTTGGTCAGCTGGGTGAAATGGCTGCTATCCTTTGGTCAGTAAATGACTGAGATGGCCATCCTTTTGTCAATATAATAACAAATTATATCTTTTATACATTTGAAGTACAAACATTTGATAACTTTGAGACATAGTAGACACCCTTTCCTTTCCTTTCCTTTCCTTTCCTTTCCTTTCCTTTCCTTTCCTTTCCTTTCCTTTCCTTTCCTTTCCTTTCATTTCCAGTTCTTTGTCTCTAATGTCAGTTGTTCTGGTAAATTAGCTAGGTAAAAAAAAAAAAAAACCAACAAAACAAAAAGGATGCAAAAGACCTGGTGTGTAGTGTGTCGATAAACCAACTGTTTAGCAGCTAGCTAGCACAGTTTCTGGAAATGGTGTGTCTGATCTGGCACCAGTCAGCCCGGTGCCATGCTGCAGGGTCACTGTAGCCTCCCCCATCATTCTACTCATTACTCCTAAGGGCCCCCGTGGGCTTACAGCATTTGGAAATAGGAAATCTGTCGAAAAAACTGAGGGTCTCTATGAGTCAATTCTTCAATATCAGATGATTAGTGTAATTTCCATTATTACAATGCTGCCAGTTGTTCTGCAAAGCTACAGGTCGCATTCTAATTTAGACATCCAGCTAGATAGGTTAAAAAAAATCCATCTAAGAACTTTTTAAATGACAATGTGGGGAGGATTAAAATAGCTGAGATAGAAGACTTTGAAAAAGAGGTAATTCTTCGCTAAAAAAAAAAAAAAAAACTTGCCACATTGTGAAAAACTCACCAAACAGGTGATCAGTGTTATTGCGTCCACATTTGTGGACATGCGTGCAGAGGTCAAGCTCTGCTCTTGTTCCCCAGGGGAAATTCCCCTTGTTTTTCCAGGCAGCATCTTTCACTGGCCTGGGGCTCACCAAGTACTTTACTAAGTCATTTCCCCAGTGCACTTAAAAAAAAAAGTCCATTTCAAAGACAAGAAAGCTGAGGTCCAGAAGGAGTGAGATAAGTGACAGGGCCCTTGTGTGAACTAGTAAACAAGAAGCTGGGGTGGTAACGTCTTCCAGTGTAAAAGGGACAGCACGGGGACACGGCCACATCACACGGCCACTTCACACTGGTGGGGGAGCATCACGGAAGAGCCTCTGAGAAGGTGGCATTTAAGCTGAGACAAGTGGCAAGGAAGAGCTGGTTGTGTGGAAACAAGGATACGGACAGGCAGAGAGAAGTAGAGACAGATGGACGGGAGCAGCTGAGGAGACAGGGAGGGGAGACCACAGCGCTGGCAGGCACCCGATTGCACAAGGGCTCAGAAGGCTTTGACTTATTTTCAGTGTAACAGGAAGCTCCTGGCAGGACTGGGTAGAGGAGTGACATGACCTGATTTATTCTTTTAAAAGCTCCTGTTACGGTTTGGCAGTTTCTCATAAACACACACTTAGCATCTGATCCAGCAATCCCACTTCTGGGTAATTACTCGAAGAAAGAAAAATGTATGCTCAACCCACAGCTTCATTCAGAGTTGCCAACAGTACGAACCAACCTCGATGTCGTTTATTGCCAATGGACTGACTGTTGATTTATACACTTGTGTGTGTGTGTGTATGTGGCAGCCACAGGTCACCCTCAGCTATTGCTCCTCAGGGGCTGCCCATCTTGGATTTTAAGGAAGATTTCTCACTGGCCTGAAGTTTGCCAATGAGGCTGGCTGGCCGGCCATCGAGCTGCAGGGACCCACCTGTCCCCACCTCCCCAGAACTAGGATGACAAGTGTGTGACATCATAACTGGCTTTTTTCTTCTCTTTCTTTCTTTCTTTCTTTCTTTCTTTCTTTCTTTCTTTCTTTCTTTCTTTCTTTCTTTCTTTCTTTCTTTCTTTCTTTCCTAGGTTCTGGGGGGCGGACTTTGAGGTCTCTTTTTCTCAAACTTCATTCAGTGTGACTCTCAGTCAACTTCCTGCTACTTTCTGGTCAAGATGTCGCCAGCACCATGTCTACCTGCACGCCACATACTCCCTGTCATGATGATAATGGACTGAACCTCTGAAACTGTAAGCGAGCCACCCCAATTAAATGTTTTCTTTATAAGAGTTGCTGTGGGCATGGTGTCTCTTCACAGCAATTAAAAAAGAAAACCCTAACTAAGACAAGGCTCAAATGTGTTAAGCTAAATGAACACAAGCCAAACTCACAAGGCTGTTTTCTATGGAGTTCCATTTATAGAACATTCTAGAAAAAGAAAGCCATGGGGCAGAAAATAGATCACTGGTTACTAGGTTTTGAGAGTCTATGAAGGAACAGACAAGATAATACAGCATGAAGGATTTGGGGGGCATGTTGGAACTTTTCTATATATCGACTTTAGTGTGTTTATATAATTATATGTATTTATCAAAAACAGAGATCCAGATAAATTAAAAAAAAGCCAAAAGCAGGTTTTACTCCACATAAATGAAAATGTCATTCTTGATGTTACCCAGAAGTAATGATAAGTAGGGACACCAATTAGCAAGATCAATTAACCTTGTTCCGGCAGGCTCTAATGGCAGCCTGGACCAAGGACAAGGCCTTGCAAGGTCGCACTGCATATGCCGCTCCACGGTTTGCAGAGGAAGAGGACAACCAATACCCTTGAAACCGAATGACTGACTTTCTTTACCACCACCTGTGGCTGTATTGACACGAGTTAATTCTCTCTAATTTGCCCCCCTGTTGGGCCTTCAGATGGGCACCACATCACCTTTTTAATTTTTTTTTTAAATCAGTAACACTAACAAAGGGCCCTGTGAGAATCTGCCTCTGCCCTGTTCTCCACCGGCATGACTGATAGCTCCGCTGGGGAAGGACTGTGGGACTCTCAGATTTGCACTCATTTGAAACAATATCCTTGACGTTCACTGGACTGGATGAGATTCACGTAGCCAAGGCTGCCATGTGGAGACGTCCTGACAGGAGTGAGCAGAAGCTCAGCTTTTGTTTAGCCATCCTTTGTGCAGGTGCAGCTCAATAAATCAAATGGTGCATTAACAGGAAAAGTCTTGTTTATGCATAAAACAGCCATGTTATCCTTACAAGAAAGCCTCCTTTTCATTTGCTCTGCATAGCTCTGGCAATGCAAACTTATTTAAAGAGTTCTTAGCACGTGCTACTTTTAATGAAATTACTGGAGTCAAAACTTTAAGTACTGCTTTAAAAAGCTCAATTTAGATTTGAAGTAATGTTTGAAAAGTCAGTTCCCAATTAGACAAACCACTTGATTATCTTCTTCCCTCCTAGCAATTAGGAGAACAAATGAAGCCATGGCTAGTTTAATGATAATTCTGAGGGTTCTTGTAATTACTAATTTTAGAGGTAAATTGGTAGTGAGAGCATCCAAATGAATAATCATTAAATACAGAAGTTTTGAAAACAGCAGCATTCAGAGACAGGTGATAAAATTAATGCTTACCCCTTCACCCCAGAACTATGAAGAAGCATGTCAAAATAATGCATGAGATGAGGCCAAAGTTTCCCACCTCCAATGTGTTCAGGTAGGTACCAAGTGCAGGTCCTGGGAGAGTTGACATTCTCTTAATTACCCTTATTGTTTCTCCTTAGCAAATGAGCCCCCACCCCTCACTGACCTAGGTACACAAATCAGAAAAAGTGGAGACGCCCTAGGCCACTTTCTCTTTCCCACATCCTCCACCTGAGCAATTCCCAAATCCTCATAAGAGATAGAATTTGAATGTTTCAATTGTTTCCAGTCTAGCAGTCAAAGTTACATCATTTTCTAATGGAATCATGCAGCAGCCTGCTCCTCTCTCTTTCTCTCTTTCAACTTTATCCTTTCCACTGCATCCCAGAAACCAAAGTCTGGGGCTGGCAGCTCACATCTGCAATCGGAGCTCTTGGGAGGTTGAGGAAGGTTGAAGCTACCCTGTGCTGTGCATTCAGTCACATCTCAGCCTGGGATATACAATGAGACTTTGAATCAGAATAAACAAGTCAACTCAAACCAAGCAACTAAGAAACCAAGCAAGCAACCAAGTACCAAGCAAGCAAGCAAGCAACCAACCAATCAAAAACAACAATCCAACAAAACCAACCACATCTGATCAAATCACTGATTTCTGGGTCAAATCCAAATTTATTATAGCAAGATGGAGAGGGTCTTCACCATGCATCACATGCAGTCCCCTTTCCTCTGCTGACTTAGAGCATTGTGACTTGTCCAGCCAATGGGCATGAGTGGATGTGGGTGGAGCCTTGTGACTGGTTTAGCCAAAGGGCAGTAAGCCAACGTGTGTAGTGTTACTTCAGAGGCTTTCGACTGTGAAGACACAATCCATTCTCCCCTCCTGTGGAAACTAGGAAGGATACATGCTCCAGATGTCACAGCTAATAGACGGCCCAGGCCTATTAGTGTGGGTTCCCAGGGGGCTGTGAGTAGAACCACTCAACATCCTATTGAACATAGAGTGTGGGTAGGAAACAGCATTTTCTCTGCTGAGCCACTGAGAATGTTTGGAGCTGTTTGGTAGTCTGGCATCACCCAGTCTTTTCTGTTTAAATACTGCAATTTACTTCTTTGGCTTAGTGGCTTAGCTCTGGATCTAGCCGGCTCTGAGTCCTCTTGCTACTTCCATGCCCCAGTTGCTCCTTCCTCCATGCATACACACCCAACCTTAATTGCTTCTCGATTGGCTCAGAGGTCATTTGCTGACCTCCCAGATGAAGTTGCACATCACAACCTCTTGAAGGTATCCTCTGCTTCAGTCTGCACCATCCATCATCCTTGTAGTCAATTACCCGCGTGCCTGACTGAGTGATCTCTGGGGTTAGGGACCCACGTCTACTCTGCATCTTTAGAACTTCATGTAGGGCCTGAGAGAGCAGGTGCCAATGGACAACTAAATAAATGAGTGTGCAGGACAGGGTCAGAGTGATTGGTTTATTTTTTTTTCTAACCATCTTCAAATAGGTTTTCATTTATTCAATTTAATGCCTTAAAAATTGTTGTATTGTTTGTTACCAGATCCCAAGGCCTTTCACAAACTAGGCAAGTAATTTTTCTATGGAGGGCCTGTTCTGTGTTAGCCGGTCTGTAAAGTATAACAAACACACCTGCCACATGTTTAGAGAAGACAGAAATCAATCAATGTTCACCTGGCTTCTGAAATGTTCTGAACATTTTTTCCCCTCCCCAGCAAAACTGCATAAATGGTGGAAATTTGAACAGACCAGAAAGTGTACCAGGCAAAAGGCAGGTGGACCAGGAAGAGGCCCAGAGAGAGACAACGCACAAGGAAGGAGAATACGTTTCATTTTAGAGTCCACACCCTAAAAGCACAATTGCTCTGCATCTCCCTCTACCCTTCCCTCCGCTGGTACATGGACTGGCTGTGTGAAGAATATACCCAGATCCCTGGAAGGACACACCCTTTGCTGTAGAACCTGCTCCGGCTTTCACGCACGGAAGAATTGGCTTCTTCTCCCCAATTATGCCTCAGTCCTAATTTCAACACCCTGCTGAAGGGTGGGGACACTGCCTGGTACTTCTTTTTATAGCTCTCCAATACTCACTTTTAATGCTTTTATGCAGGGTAAGCACCCCGAGAATGCAGTTAAACAATGAAAATTCTCTTTTGAATTTGCAATGACTTGCTTCAAGCAAGGGTGAGGCTCGTGGCTAGTGAGGTTAGAGAGACTAGAGGTTAGGTAATTATACTGGAGAAACAGATAGCCTAGCTTGGTTTTTAAGTCATTTAAAAAAAGCCCACAGAAGTAAGGCTGGGGAATTAGGTCTCTAGGTAATGTGCTTGCTGAGCAAAGGTGATGAGCTGTGTTTGAATCCCCAGACCCTGCGTAACTGGGTGTGGTGGCACATGCCTGAAACCCCAGTGCTGGTGGTGGGGGTGGGAGACAAGCAGACCCCGTGTGCTCGCTGGCCTGTCCGTGTCATCAAAACAGCAAACACCAGATTTACTGAAAGACTCTCACAACAAAGATGGGGGCGCTGTAGGGGACGGAATCTGATGTCAGCTCTGGCTTCCCTCTGGAATTTTACATCCAGTGGTCACGACTCCCAGTATATTGATAGATGTTGGTGTGCGTCATTGCTGCCCCTTGCCCACTTCTATGCACAAACACACAGTTTTAGAGCTGCTTTCAACTTAGTTCAACCTTGTTTTATTGTGGTAGGAAACATACGTGTTTCCTACCACATATGTGTTTTCTATCATTTTCTTTCAGTGTCTAGCTCAACAGTGTTGAGCATTCATAGTGTTCTGGACCGATCTCCATTACCGTCTCATCTTGGGAATTTGAAAATCTATACTTATCTGATCTACATGGGAAGTAGAAAAAGACAAGATCTCCTAAGTAAACTGAGAGTGTGGAGATTATGGGAGAAGGCTGAAGTGGAGGGGAGAAGAAAGGAGGGGAGCAGAGAAAAATATATAGCTCAATAAAAACAATAAAAAAGATAAAATAGAAAATCTATACTTATTCAATTTGTTTTCAGCTCAACAATAAATCATAGATTTTCCAACACTATCAAGTGTTTCACAATATTATTAACATTTAAATGGTACATATAAAGTTTTTCTAGCACCATAATGAAGAGTAGACCAGGCCTAGTGGTGCACGCCTTAAATCCTAGCACTCAGGAGATAGAGGCAGGTGGATCTCTTTGAGTCTGAGTCCAGCCTGGTCTGCACAGTGAGATCCTGTCTGCACCCCCTCCCCCCACCAAAGTGAGTCCTTACTGTTGATTATTTAGATTATTTCTGCATTTCACTATTACATATAATGCTATGGTGAACATTTCATTTCAAATGTTTTAGACCAGCAACTTTACATGTTGACTTAAATATTTCCTTATGGTCAGCTCTCAGATGTGGAACTGTTGACAGAAAGCAGTGCACACTTTAAGTATTTTTTTAAAATATGGGTGAACTTGCATTTTGATGAGAGAAATTTGATCACTTGACACTTCCAAAAAGAGAATAAAAAAAGACCAGTTTCTCCATATTCACCAGAACTGGGTGTCATTGTACAGACTTTTTCTTCGAGGTTCCAAGTGAGTTCTAAGCCTCATGTTAAATAGGAATTGCTTTCAGGCATCACTGGGGCACACAGACTCTCTTGAGCAAGCAGACGGGAGTCTCACATACCTCTACGAACAAGATGGGGAAGATGCCCACTTTATCTCCCAGCTTCCCTTCTGCCCAGTTCTCATCCACTCGGCTGATCACTGTGATGATGTCATCCTGAAAGAGAAGGCCTCATGTCAGCTCTGTCCTCCACTTTCAGGGGATGGGCTCTTCCTATGGAGACCAGTTTGTACCGGGGAGCAAAGGGTGGAGCTCTTGAGTAGGTTGTGTGGGAAATATTTCTGTCACCTTAAAAGGTAGTGTTCGGGCACCAAGATGTTCAAGATGAAAGGAAGTTTTTGGCAGATGGGTGGAAAGCAGTAGGAAAATTCAGAACACGCCAAGGGGAATCCGTGGTTTTCATTTAAACTATCCTGATGGAGAAGCCAAAAGGGAAGCCATAGGGGATTCAGCTCTAGTTTGGTAAAGGGGAATAACTTTCGTTCCCATTTTGAAGACTTTTAGGACTTACTCCATCTTAATATGTTAAAAACAAAGCAGTTTTCATTCAAAATTTTCTTGCTACAAAAGATTACATGTAAAGTTGGAGAAAATTGAAAATATTGATAAGAAAAACAAGTGGATCCTGTCTGCCACAGCACAACCACCGCTAATAGCTTGCTTCACATTTTTAGATGCTTTTGTAGTAAGATAAAAGATATATGCATATAAATGTTGATCTCAGTTCTTTTCAAGGATACACACATGCCTTCCATAAAGTGCATAAATTTTGGAAATGAGCTGGAACAATCAACTGTAGCCATGAACCCTCATCCAAACCAAAGTATGAAACCTAACACCTCCTTTGTACCCTTTCCCACACTCCAGCCTCGTGACCTCTGGTACCGCCCACTCCTTTTGTCTACTCTCCTACTTCATACAAATGATGTCATACTCAATACCTTAAGAAGAACACTTTTGTTGCAAATCTCTCTCTCCGGTACATGTGTGTGACATGTACCATGGTATGTGCGTGCTAGTCAGAGGGCAGCTTGTGGGAGTTGGGTCTCTCCTTGAACCCTGTGGTCTGGGACTGGACTCAGGTCATCAGGTTTGGCAGCAAGTGCCTATGTCTACTGTGCCATCTCCTTAGCCACCACAGCCTCTTCTTGTGCTTTTGAGAGAGACTTGCTATGACACCCACACTGACTTCATTGATCTTCTTATTCATCTGCCTTAATCTCTCAAATGTTGAGATTACAGACATGCCACAGTATTTGGCAAAGGGAAGATCTCAGGTTGAATTTGGACATGGGGTTTAGGATGACCCTAGATTTTTCTAGAGAAGTCTCAGTGTTCCACAGTGACAGAATGGACAAAACCCTCTTCTCTGGTGTCTTCGTCACACTTCCCCACTGATGTGTATGTGTTTACTACTAGACTCCCAGTAAAGCAGAAGGAAGGGTATTGCTCCATCACTTTGTTCCCAGAGACCTGTCAGATGGCGGAGGGGGCTGGACTGATGACTCAGTAGTTAAGGGCACTTGCTCTTGCAGAGGACCCAGGTTCGATTCCCAGCACCCACACAGTGACAAGCAACCATGTGTAACTCCAGTTCCAGAGAACCAATGCTCTTTTCTGTTTCCACAGGTGCCAGGAATACACATGGTATAATACACACATGTGGGCAGAACTAACATATATAACATGAAGATAGATTAAAATATATTTAAAAGAAATCATTAAATTAATGGGTTCATGGGCTTTTATTGAGGAATTATAACAGTACCACTTCATGGAGTTACATGTTAACCCATCATAGCAGCAACTAATAAGGTAACCCCAACTTAGGTCTATAAGGGGATTTGGACATCTATGGTACAACTTCTGACAACTCCGTTGAAGCTCCAGTTAATACTTTATTTTATAAGTCTTATCATGGCCGTATGTCACTTCACAGCAGTAGACCATTGACCAATACACAGTCCACGTAGTTGAAATTATACACACACTTCGCTTACATATGTGCATGAGTGTGCACACATACAGATACACATGTTCACTCATGTGTAGTGTGTATACTCTTAAAAAAATCAGCAGACAGAGCTACAGTACTGAAAACAGCCTGGTATTGGCATAAGAACAGACAGGAGGACCAATTGAACAGAATAGAAGACCTGGATATTAATCCACACTCCTTTGAACACTTGATTTTTGACAAAGATGCAAAAAAATATCAAATCGAAAAAAGAAAGCATATTTAACAAATAGTGCTGGCATAACTGGATATCAACATGAAGAAGAATGAAAATAGACCCATATCTATCACCATGCACAAAACTCAAGTCCAAATGGATCAAATACTTCAACATAAAGCCAGCCACACTGAACCTCATAGAAGAGAAAGTGGGAAGTACACTTGAGCGCATTGGCACAGGAGACCACTTCCTAAATATAACCCCAGCAGCACAGACACTGAGAGAAACAATTAATAAATGGGACCTCCTGAAACTGAAAAGCCTCTGTAAAGCAAAAAACACGGTCAACAAGACAAAATGACAGCCTACAGAATAAGAAAAGATCTTCACTAACCCCACATTAGACAGAAGTCTAATCTCCAAAATATACAAAGAACTCAAGAAATTGGACACAAAAAGAACACATAATCCAATAAAAAACATCAAGTACAGACCTAAACAGAGAACTCTCAACAGAGGTATCTAAAATTGCTGAAAGACACTTCAGAAAATGTTCAACATCCTTAGGCATCAGAGAAATGCAAATCAAAACAACTCTGAGATTCCATCTTACACCTATAAGAATGGCCAAGATCAAAAACACTGATGACAGCTTATGCTGGAGAGGTTGTGGGGTAAAGGGAACACTTCTGCATTGCTGGTGGGAGTGCAAGCTGGTACAGCCCCTCTGGATGTCAATGTGGCGATTTCTCAGGAAATTAGGAAACAACCTTCCTCAAGACCCAGTAATACCACTTTTGGGTATATATATCCAAAGAATGTTCAATTGTGCCACATGGACATGTGTTCAGCTATGTTCATAGCAGCTTTGTCATAGCCAGAACCTAGAAACAATGTAAATGTCTCTCCATCGAAGAATGGATAAGGAAAATGTGGTACATTTACACAATGGAGTACTACACAGCAGAAAAAAAACAACATCTTGAATTTTGCAGAAAAATGGATGGAGCTAGAAAACATTTTGAGTGAGGTAACCCAGACACAGAAAGACAATTACCACATGTGCTCATTCATAAGTGGTTTTTAAACATAAAGCAAAGAAATCCAGCCTACAAACCACAATCCCAGAGAACATAGACAACAATGAGGACACTAAGGGAGACATATATGGATCTAATGTACATGGGAAGTAGAAAAAGGCAAGATCTCCTGAGTAAATTGGGAGCATGGGGACCTTGGGAGAGGGTTGAAGGGGGAGGGGAGGGGAAGGGAGGGGAGCAGAGAAAAATGTAGAGCTCAATAAAAATCAATAAAAAAATCATCAGTGTTAAACAGTGGACTGTGGCTTCTCCATAGTCTCTGTGTGGTCTGTGATTACCTTGAGGAAGGTCAGGCAGTCCTGGTTCTCACTCTTATCCTTGTCTCGAAGTTCAAAGTTGTAGAGGGCCCTGCAGAGTGGTGGTGGCTGGGGCAGCTGCTTGATGACCTCCACAGAGCTGGCTGGGAAGATCCCACTGACCCCATTGATCTCTCCCTGGTACCAGTTCTCATCAAGCTGTCTCCGGAGGAGAATGACATCTCCTTTATTAAACTTCAGGTCACCCGGATTCTTCCCTCTGTAGTTACACAAGGCCTTGGCTCGAGGCACCTGCAAGTGGCAAAGACCAGAAAATAGGAAGTGAGCTTAGGGCTGGAGGGATGGGAGGTCTCATAGCAATGACTAGTGATGGTTGTGTGTAGACCATCTAGCTCATTTAGCCTAAGTAGCTGTCTTGTTTTCTTTTCCCAGCCTGTGATGAGGTGCTGTGGCAGAAACAATTTAAGAGGAAAGAGTTTGGCTCACAGTTCAAGTGACTCACTGTAATGGGATAGGCATGGCAGCAGTCTCAAATTAAGAAAATGTCCTTCAGGCTTGTCTAACACCCTGACCTTATGGAGGCATTTTCTCAATCGAGGTTCCCTCCTCTCACGTGTCTTTAGTTTATATCAAGTTGATATAAAACCAGTCAGTACAGTGAGTTAGTAATTCTCTCTGTGTCTATCCTGATTTTGCCTGGTTGTACTTCTTTCTACTTATGAGATTAGGGTTGTTTAATATTTTTTTGAACTATGTTCACGTATAAAACAGAGTGTCAGTAGAATGTCTACCTCATTAGGGCTTTTGGGAGCAATAAAGGATATCCATAATGCATTTAACATCTTGCCTGGAATATAACATGTGCTTAGTGAATGGCTTCCTTTATTAGCATCCTGTATAATGGGGGAACTAATGACACCAGTTCTGCATCCTCCTCAGCACTGATGGGAAGAAAATGGAAGTGGAAGCCACCTGCAAATAGGAAGTGGTTTGTGCGAGGGCTGAGGCATAATTTGTTCCAGTCTTCTTCAGAAACTCTAGATCTCATGATCGTTTGGATCATTAGGAAACTCAACAGAGACAAGGAAACAATTAGTCAGGAATCAATCATAGCTTTTGAAAAAAATAAATCAGCAGCGAATCATCATTTGTCAAATCAGTCGTCTGTCTAAATAATTAATTCAGTCAAATGTTCTTCTCCCCCCCTCCCCCAATTGGGACTGGTTTCTCCACACGGGAATGACCTTGATGTGGTCTTATTGGAGGGTGAATTGGTACCCTGAAAGTTCTCACAGCTCAGGTTCCAACAAAAGCCTCTCTCTCACCTGAGATATTTGTGTGTGCCTTTCTAGGCAGTGGGATGAAACATTTCCCATGCATTGGGATAGCTTGCTCTTCTGAGGGGAGTAGGATGGCTTTAATTCAGGTCTCCCGGGATTTTCTGGGTCTACAATGCTCATTTGAAAATGGAATTCCAAGTAGAATGTAGAGAAGAGACCTTGCATTCCTTTGGCGATGGGGTAATGGAGCTATAGATTTGTAAGGGGAGCCTGGGCTTAGAGAATTACAAGGACACAGCTCACTGTGGGAAGGAGATTGGAGGGTTATTGAGCAAGGTGTAGAAGTGGTTGAATAAGGCGTAAGAACACATTCATATGGTAAGAACTCTGTTGTCAATATAGTTAATAATGTTGATTCATAACCTTTAGCATGAAGTATCTCTCTCAATGTGCTGTTCAGTGTAATAGAAGTCAAGGAGAGTCGCGCAGACTAAGTTTCCACTGCATATCAATTTATCTGCTTAGGGAAATACTAGATGTCTGTGCTTCCGAACACTAAGATTATTTTTAAAGCCAATGTTTTTGGTATTGAAATTTCTCCAAAGTGTTGAGTTTAGGTTTTTAACTTTTAAAACAAAACGATTGTGTTGCCTTTAGAATTAGACAAAACTGGGAGCGGGGGAGAGTGGGGTGGAGCTTACAAGTGGGGTGTGGAGCTATGGGAGGAAACTGGGAAGAGAATGAGCCAAACTGATCAGGACAGGTAACAGCAATTATGACCTGCCTTGAAGGAGATGACTCTTGGGAAACCAGCATGTAGAGGGTCATGAGCAGGGGGTCCCGAGAAAAGGCTAAATCTGTGAGACACCAGCGATCGATACCTGACCTCCCAAATTCCTTCTCTCCAGTCATCACACAATCGGCATCATAACACAAGCCACAGTTTTCTGGGCACATACTACATGGGGTACTGGCTGGCCCTACTGTTCGGTCTTCCTGGCAGCTGTGTGGGATGCAGCAGCAGCTCTGACTGCCATCTTGAACAATGAGGATGAAGGCGGCTTCTAAGCTACTGCCCTGGGCTACTCCCTTTCAGACTTCTGTTTGAAAGCCTCATAAACTTTTATCTTAATGCATTTTCTTCTATATTTATAAAAAGGAAAGAATGAAATGATAAAAAATCCAAGTCCTTTACACAATCATGGTAATGTATATGTAATAGTATTACCATTACTCCATAATGTATTTATTTAATTCTTACAGCAACCTTTGAAGTATATATAAATTCAAATTTCAAAACTTAAAATCAGAAAAGTTAAAAGTTGCCCAAATCCACAGAGCGAGGTCTAGCGGATCAGGTTCTGAACACAGGACTCTCTTAAGCATGAAGCTCATGCTTCTCAAAGTCAAATCTGTGGTTTACCTGTGCCAGAATCCTGCAGGATGCTGAGAGCACACACCCCAGACTCCAGCCGCGACTTATTTGCTCAGTCTTCCTTGGAGTAGGATTTCTTTTTGGAGTTGCGTTTTAATTTTAATGAAGCTTTTCTACCATCTAGGTTGAACGCTACTCATTTGAGCTACATCTTTTTCTAAATCAAATGGGGGCAACGGAGATTTGATATAAAGCTTGTAAATTACTAACCTACTTTCTTCTTTTCCTTCCGGGAAGATATTTCTAGTGCAAGTGGCATACGTATTTTAATGAGTACCGAGAGAGCGCATTAAAGTAAAGTTGCATAAAAGTGCTTCGATTCCTTTGAAGTTGCCTAAACTTTGAAACTCCATGTTGGTACTAATTGTCCGTCTTCATCTTCATCATTTCTTTTCTCCATTCCCCTTCAACAGGAGGCAGTGTTGTGGACATGGACTACAGATTCTATATTCAGCACAAGGCTTTCCGTCTTAGCTCTTCCTTCTGGTTAAGATGTCCTTTATTTATTCTTGGTACTCCCATTATAGTGACAGAAAACATTGTCTTCCATGTGCAGCTAGGGAGGGGGGAGGCAGGAGGGGACAGCGAGGGAGAGAGAGGAGGAGAGAAAGAGGATGACCCTGAAGGGAAGGAAATGGAGATTTCTCAGGGTTCTATCAGGCCACTGAAGTTTCCCTTATGTTATTGCACTACTGAATTTTTCACCTGCTTATCTCAGTCACGTGGTCTCACAACCCTGCGAAGTAAGTGGCATCACCCTATTTTATGGACTGGGAAATTCTGATATGGTAAATGTCGCCAGACAAGGCCCAAGAAAGACTGGCTCACCTGACCCCAAAGCCCTGGTGCTGCCGCCGCCACACTCCTTCCATTCCAGCTGGAGGAACCAGAGTGTTTTCTCATTGGGAAAAGTCACCGGGACTGTTTAGTAATCAAAATCCGAATGAAGTTTGAACACAATTGCCTTGATGCTGGCTGCATTAGCATGAATTATTAAACTCCAGAGCCCTCACATAAAAGCTAAGCACCTGAGGAGTCTCAGATGGTTGATTCTATCCGGTCCTCAACTGTTCCCTCCAGGGAAAATGACTCCAAGTTCTGCATCAGCTATTACCCGTTGTGCACTTGGCACCAGCTTTTATCACTCATAATATTTCTTTGTCTCTGCAGGTGCAGGGGTGGGGGTGGGGGAATGGGTTTGAAGACTCAAAGGTCATTATCCAACTTTGTTGTGGTGTTTGATGCAAGAGTAGATAGTCCGTCTTGTAATGGAAGCTCATATGTGCCCCCAAAACATTCCTTTCTTTGAGATTCAGAAAACTTCAGGATTGTTCCTGAGACCTGTTAGTTCATTTTTTTTAAGTTGGCCATGATTTAGGTGGCTGGACAATACACAAAGCTCAGAAATAAACTGTGTGTGCAGAGTTATTAGAAACACAATTGGGCTGTCCCCTTGTGGAGCAGTCCCTGGTCTGAGGAACTTTCTGCTTTGTTTTCATCTTCTGGCAGACACAACAACATTCAGTCTGTTTATGGCTCACATTGGGTCAGGGGCTCTTGCCAGCCAGTCAGAGAATAGATTGAGTTACTCCCCCCAAAATGAATGGTAAAGGGGGGCAGGCAAGGCACCATTTAGGGCCAACTAGTATTTTTCTTGAGAATTGATGTTTAAATGGAGAAAGACTAATTTTTACTTTGGGATCACAAACCTTATTCTTGTAGCCCGTTGACTTCCAGACCTGGTATTACATGCAAATTGTGGTGTTATTTACTAACCGGTAGACACAGCTCCCTGAAAGAAGCCACAGGCAGCACTTGAACTAAAGATTAAGTGAAACAGACAGTAACTGGTCTATTTCCCACTCAATAGCTGGAAGTAACTCAGAAAATTATAAGCAATTGTAGAAAATACTATAAAGAAAACAAATTATTTGGCTTGTGCTTCTTAAACTTCAAGAGCACAGTGTTAGTTTCTACTTGGCATCTGGTGAGGGACTCAGGGCTGGATAATGACATGCAGAAGGCATGACATGGAGAGAGAGATAGATAGATAGATAGATAGAGAGAGAGAGAGAGAGAGAGAGAGAGTGAAACAGAGAGAATTCTGTCGTTCCATCTCTCCAGTCGGCTCCAGTCTCCCTTATGTCACCATCACTCATTAAGACCTCATTTTCTCTTCTCATAGCCCCCCTTCTTGCCTTATAACCTATCTCCCATATATTCACATATAAAAATTAAAATATAGGATCTTCATAAGAAAGAATACAAGTGACATTTATCTTTCTTTGTCTGAGTAAATTCACTTGGTACAATAATTTATTTATAGTTTGATCCGTTTTTCCGCAATTACCTTGATTTTAATTTTATTGAATAAGATTGTATTGTACATGTGTTATATCTTCTTTATTAATCTGTCGGTGGGCATATGGGCTGGTTCTATTTCTTGGATTCTTTTGTGGATTAAAAAATATCAATAAGTATGGATTTGCAAATATCTCTGTGGTTGGGCAGAGGGTTCTTTGGTGCATACCCAACTATGATGGTAGAAGAACATATAAGATTCAGCCAAGTAAGTACTGATTTGTGTTTTGACTTTTGTAACTTTGGCTCAGTCAAGGCTTCCCTGATCCTTAGAATATAACAATAACAAATTGGGATCAATACTTCTACTTTCCTATACTCACCATGCTCCAAGAAGCTGGGTTATCCAAACCTTTTATAATATAATAAAAGGTATAAGTTAGGCGGCAGTGGTGCATACCTTTAATCCAAGCACTCAGGAGGCAGAGGCAGGCAGATCTCTGAGTTTTAGGCCAGCCTGGTCTACAGAATGAGTTCCAGGACAGCCAGGGCTACACAGAGAACTTTGTCTTGAAATGAAAAGAAAAGAAAAGGAAACAAAGCTGACTTTTTTCCCTGGGAGGTAATGCCTAAGATGTTAGACTATGCTGCCTGCTCAGAGACATTTGGGGGCCTCAGGCCACATTAGAATCAGCTGTGCCCAACCTTTCACATAATAGCATGACATTGTCATTTACAAAGTTCATTATCAAGGACCATGCGGTTGAGTTACAAAACAGAAAATCATACACACACACACCTCACACTCTCACAGTGTTTTAAATGAATTTAGGATTTTGTGTTGGCTTGCATGCTGTAGATCTGCTATGCCTGCTAGATAGTCCAAGGTAGCACAGGTGGTCAGTCATGCCTACCTGGCAGACCTCCAGTGATACTCTTGGACACCAGGTCTCAGGTGAGCATCCTTACAGGGCAGATCCTACTGTATCACTGATGGGGAAACAGGTGTGCCTGCCTGCCTTTGTGGGGGGCAGGCATGCGGAAGCACTATACTGTGCCCTTCTTGGACTGTGCACCTTCCCACTGTTTAAGCTGTATCCTTTAGCTGGAATAGACAAGTTTTACCAGTTTCCAGTGATTTGTTCAATCTGAAGATGTCCTGGGCTCCTTGGACACACCTCGTTATGGTTATGTCGAGAGGACTAATGAGACAAATCATGCAGGCTGTTTAATAGAACGAGTGGAGATAATGAATACCACAGAAATCAGGATGCCTAGAAAGTCTTGCCCAAAGGAAGAGAAAGGAGGACCCAATCTGATGTCAGTATCCCCTGGCTTGTCTTTCTCAGCTCTATTTGCCATTCCTTTGTTTTTCTTTCAGCAAGTATAATTTAAGAAGCCATCATGCCAGGCATTGCACAAACCTTTGATTGATCTCATAGACTGCTTGGTCAAACAACAAACAAACAAACAAATGTATATGAATAAATATAAAATTGTAAATTAGAGTGCATTTAACAGAAGAAAAGATTAGGGGAGCAAGAGTCCTTGAGATAGGAAGGAGACAGCAAGGAAGATTAGTATTGCCTCGTAGATGTAGCTAAACCTTCACTCTATTGGTGGTGTGTGTCTTCCTTCCTTCCTCCCTCCCTCTCTCCCTCCCTCCCTTCCTGCCTCCAACCTCCCACCCTCCCTCCCTGCCTCTAACCTCCCACCCTCCCTTCCTCCCTTCCTGTTCTTGTCTGTCTGTCTTCTGTCTGAGGTCTTTTGTTCTAACCTGCACCTCAGTACTGGGACACCATAGGTCTTTGTTATGAACTCATTTTCTGCCAAAAGAGAAATGGCATCCTTCCTCCCAATTTCAGAAGATACCAGCCAAATGTCTGGTATCTTCCCGAGAGCCTGTAGCCAGAAGAAGGTGATGGAAAGCAGGGGTTTGTGTCCTGTGGCTGAGAACAGGACACTCAAATATATCTGTCCTTGCCCTTTAAGGTCTGCCATTTATGTATCTTCCTGTTCACCCCTGAAACATTTCCCCAAGTTTGCTTTGGAGTGATTTCATTTGTCCACCATCGAGGGTAATACCAGAGTTGTTCACTGCCGTATCCCTAGCTCTAAAAACAAGCTGATTGGGATTATTTTGGAAGTGGGCTACATGCCAAACCCTGGAGATGTTCAGAGAGACAGCGTTGAACTCCTTAGAAACCAAGCGTGTCTGTCAGCATCTCTTCCTCCAGGAGGGCATAAGGCACCCACGGCCTGGAAGACAAGCAAGGCATCATCTCCCTCGGGCTGGGAAGCAAGTCTGTCCTCTCCCATCAATTCTCTTTCCATAGAAAGATTTCCTAATGAGTGTGGCACAATTCAGATATGTCTTTTTCCATGCGGCTGGAGAAATGAGCCAAACTTATCACGCAGAGAGAGGAAACATAAACTATATGGCCACCCCACTACCTCCTTCCCACTAGCTTAGGAAAAAACAACGTCCTGGGTGCCCTCCTTCGCTTTTATCCCTTAACTTACTGCTCCCTGATCACCTCCGTGTGGAGAGGTCTGGAGAAGAAAGAGGAGCAATGGATGGATATAACACAGCCTAGGCAAACAGTAGGGCATTTCTGAGAATGTGGCCGTCCAGGCTGAGGTTCTAGAGGTGGTCCCTAGATGGGACCACAGCCTGCACACTATGTCCTTGGACGAAGCAGTAAATTCTCTGCACCCAGTTCCTTATGAGTTAAAAAAAAAAGTGATTTTTTAAAATATTCCCTCCAACTCTAAAGATAACAGAGCTTTTTAAAAGTGAAAGATTTTAGAAGCATCTTTAAAATCCTTGTAACACAAAGGTAATGGATGAGATCAAATTGTCCAAGTGATACCCGTTGGACTAGAGCCTTGGGTAGGAGGCAGGTCAGCATGCTATTTTGTTTTCATGTATTTGGTCTGTTTTGGAGTTTCCAGAGAGGGTGCCACCACTGGGACAGGCTGTTGTGGCAAGGAAAGAAATGTTACCACCCCCGCAACCCTGGAACAGACCACTGGGGAAAGTGACTTTGAAGAGAGCTAGAGCTCTCTTCAATCTTTCAATACAGCTGGAAACATTTGTTGTTACAGAGTTGTGTGACTTTGAGACTTGCATGTGTGTGTATACATGTGCGTGTGAGGTGTGACCACACTTAGGGGACTCTAAATCTAGGTAGGTGGACATTGCAGATTAGCCACCATAGGACCTATCAAGACATATTCTTCTGTGCCTTCTTTTTCTTCCTGCTAGGTTGTGCCTCTTGTTCTGGGAGCTGTCCTATACTTCTTCTACTATAACACTCGTCTCCCTGCGTTGCAATTGCTGGCTTATTTGCACATCAGACTGAGTTCTGCACAGTAGACACTAACTTATTCGTGCACGCTCTTTGTACCTGGCAGTGCCGTGTATGCTCATGCAGTCGGCGGACATTTCCTGAGCAGCCATCATAATAAGACAGACCCAACTTCTGCCTTTATGGAACTCACATTCTACCAGCACCTAGTAAACACTCATTAATTTTTGAACAAATATATGAACAAGTGAACGTTAAATCAAGCCATCCCACCTGAGCACCATTCAAATCCCGGCATTATGTTGGCATCATTTTTCCTATAAAACCACGTCATATACAACTAGCTATTTTCTTGTACTTGGGGACTAATCAGACACGATAACCACAGATAAATACTGCATTAAAAAAAAACCCTGCTCATTGAAAAGGTGTCATCATTTAAGCATGCTTTGAACTATATCCATGTTCAAGGTTTTCCAGGGGCATCTGCCTTGGAGATTCTTGTTTGGGGTAGACGTTTTCTTTCCCAGCATGCCTCTCTGCATTAAGTCCCTAATCTCCAGTGCAGACAACCATGCTGAGTGACAAAAGCTGACAGATGGCAGCTTCACTGAAGGGAGCAGGCGACAGCAAGGAGCTATCTTTTTCTGCCGATTCAGAACATTGAAATCCAGTTTATTGCTAGCCACATGCACCAAAGTAAACATTTCTCAGCAGCTGTTGACTTGAGAGGCTTCAAGCTCCTGTCCGTGGGCTGGGTGACACGGACAGTCCTCAGGCATGATGGGAAATTGGTTGGCATGAGGAAGTGGCTCTCCCGGTCTTGTCTCCGTGAGCTGGCTTTGGGTGGGCCTGTCTCATATGCAGCATTCAAAAGTCACAACAGATCCGCGTCGCTCTTTGCTGTGGGAAAGCATGCCTTGGTGCCTGTGACCAGGGTCTCTACTCTTCTCATTAATTTCCCACGCTCTCAATACCGTATGTAAATTAACCTTTACGGAAAGGCTCCGTTGGAACACACGTCCAGTTTCCCAGGGTGAGGACTCCTACCTTGCTTACGTATGTGACGTCACTGAGTGGTGTTGGGAGGAGATGGACACTATTACTCTTGAGAGTTGACAGAAGCTGTTCCAAGGCACCTGTGCAGGGATCCTCGAATTCACACTTAGATGTGAAATGCTGCCATAGCCCAGCACCGTCGCCTTTCCACAGGTAGGACTTCACATACAGTTTGCGTCATATTTTTGTGCCCTCTGTCACTTGATCCTAGACCCAGCACTGTATGACGTCATTACGCCTGCTTGGTTGTGGCAGACACTGTGGCACAAGGAGTCGTGACTTAGCTGAGCTCACACCGCTGAATTTCCTCTGTCCATGTCTACTATCTCTGGGCATCGTCCTCGCACGTTGCCCACTGCAGTCCCTTGGGGGCTTCTTTAGTACTACTTATGCTCAGGATTTCTTACCTCTTTATTGCTTTCCAGAATATTCTCCCCCTCCTCTTCCTCTACTGCCCAACTGCTACTTGTTGTCTGGGCTTAAGCATCACATTTTAAATAACCATGGTGGGGCTGGAGAGATGGCTCAGTGGTTTAGCTCTTCCAGAGGTCCTGAGTTCAATTCCCAGCAACCACATGGTGGCTTGCAACCATCTGTGATGAGATCTGGCACCCTCCTCTGGCGTGTGGGCATACATGGAGGCAGAATGTTGTATACATAATAAATAAATAAATCTTAAAAAAAAAACATGGTGAATTCAGGATCTTCCCGCTTGGTTTAATGACGTTCTCCACCATGGTGTCTGTCGACTAGCATTGAAGCTGTCAATCAGCCTTGAAGCATCCTGTGTCTCTAGCTGCTTCTTTCACTAGACTAGATTTAGTAGGGCCTTAACATCTTATTTATCTCTCTAGTCTTCCTAATGCCTAACACAGTGTCTAACCCAATAAGGGTGTTTAAAACAAATGAATTCATTAATGACATCTCAACCTTAAATTTTCCACATTCTTTCTTACTACAAACCCCGAATATCCTGTCCCTGTAAACTGATTGAGGTTTCTTTCATTTTTTTTTTAAAAAACCATATCTTTATATATTTTTTTGTGTGTGTGTCTGTGTGAGTGTAGTTGTCAGAAGAGAAGTCTGATCCCTTGCAACTGGAGTTGCAGGAGGTTGTGAGCTGCCCTTTGTGGATGCTGGGAGCTGAGCTTGGGTCCTCTGGAGAAGCAGCAGGTGCTCATCACTGCTGAGCCAGCGCTCAGGTCCCATTTGTTGAGATTTCTTTAGGAGCTGCTTAGGTTCCTGTTAGAATTTTTCCATGGGGTGACTCATGTACTTTGCTTGACATGGCCCCCTGGGCCTTGCAAAGTGTCACAAGGGCAAGCTGAAACCTGCTTAGCGTGTAGGAAATGTGCTTTCTGCACCCATGCCAAGACAAAAATACAGCCAGGAAGAAACCCCCAGGGACACCTGAAAGGGAAGGATGTGCTGGAGGCAGCAAGCCTTTTAATAACCGAGCCTTACGGACAGCACAAATCCTCTCAATTTCCACGGGAGCAGGCAGGAATGGGCCAGGCTGCTTGCATGCTGGGGAGCTGCTGGCCTTTTATCACATAGCGAAAGGTCTCCTTCTAGCATCTAATCACCTTCTGTAAACACAGATGCTGCCACTCACAACAGACAGGACTAGAATTTGGCACATACTGCTTGCTTCCCTTACATGACCTGAGCACGCATGTAAAACTAGAGGCAGGGTGTTCGTCTCTGCTCTTTCGTGTTCATGGGGAAAAATGAGGTGACAGGCGTCAGAGGATCTACTGCAACTTGGAGAAGCACCGCTGTTCAATAAACTTCCAACCGTGAGGAAAACCTGCTGCCCAGCCTGTAGTACTTGCCTTGGAGTTAGTGGGGCATCAGAACTGAATTCCAAGCTTCATTTAGTTCAAATTCATGTACATGAAGACAGACCAAATGTGCCAGTGGCTACTGTGCAGGGTGCATATGTTTGCATCTGTTGGTTACAAGAAATTCAGGGACTGAAGAACAAATCCATTGATGCCCCAGGGATGCTGTAGGTGAACAGATCCAGTGATGCCCCAGAGATATGGTAGGTGAGCATATTCACTGATGCCCCAGAGATGTGGTAGGTGAACAGATCCAGTGATGGCCCAGGGATGCGGTAGGTGAACAGATCCATTGATGGCCCAGGGATGCAATAAGAAACATTCAGGAGGATATGGAATCTCAGGGAAATCTAATCTTTGCATGTGAAAAAGAAGAATAGTTTTGTTGTGGGGGGCAAACCTACAGGTTTAAAAAATTAAGAGGAGTATTAACCAACTGCAATATTGAAACTTGGTGGATCCTGATTCAAGCAACATCTATCAAAAAGCTGTGAAGGGCCAGTGAGATGGCTCAATGGTGAAGTTGTTTGCTGCCAGGACTGAATATTTATATGTGATTACGCTATGGGAGTTGTGATAAAGAGTATGTATTTGTCTTCGAAAGGCAGCTACTAACTGCTTACTTAAAGACGGAGGGGTATAATGTGCGGGCCTTGCCTCAATCCCATTCTAATTGGAGGACAGTGCATGGAGTGTAGATGGCCTACAAAGACCTCAGTTTACAGCTGTGTGAGTGTGTGCTGATTACTCATCATTTCTTATTACTGCTTTTTTTAAATAGTTATAAGTTCTTATAACAAAAAGCTTTCAAAAAATCAGAGGAGTTACCAGAGCCGATAAAGCTATGCACAGACACCTCTCTTCCAGAATGCTGGGAGCTGAAAATTTCTCAGTGGTGATTTGTGTATATTAGGCAAGATTTAAACTGCCTGTTGCCATGGACTTGGTAGGCTTAGTTTTCTGAAATTTTTTTTTGTAGAATTATGCTAGAATTCCTGGAAGCAACTGTAGAAAGCAGGTTGTTTAATAGCGGACCGAAAGCCTAGACTGGTGAGCTGGCCTAGAACGCCCTTGACCCCAGAGTTTTGGAGTCACACTCATTCTTCCCCTTGCTACCTGTGTGACTCTGGATTAGTTATTTGAGTCCAGGTTTTTCACACACAAAGTGAAAGGAGCTCTCAGTACCCTTCGCATGGCTGTGAGGTCTCAATGGGACAGTAGGTGTTAAGTAATTAGAAGAGGGAAGCATTCTATACATTCTGCTACCATTCTTTTCTTTGCAGCTTTCCTATGTTCTCATCTCAGTCCCCTGATAACCCTGTGAGTTGATATTGTTGCTCTCCACCCACAGCACAGATGAAGAAGCTATATCTTGAGAGAGAGTGGTAAAGTGGAACCAACTTTCCTGGACTTATGAGCCAATTGCTGAATTTTCTTGAAAATTTCCAGTTGACTGACAGCATGTTGGTTACTTGAAGGCAGTAGAGGTATTGACTGACGCCTTGGAAATGAACAGATACGGCATTCCTCTGAATCACTTGTTAAACTTTCAAACACAGAGACCAGTTGGGTTATACGTTTTAGGTGCCATGGCTGCACAGTAGCTAAGCACAAACAAATCATGTGGCTGTGGGTGAATACATTTCATTTGAATCAGTTCTTCCTTTAATTAAATTGGGACAAAGTTAATAAGCCGAACACTGTGGCCCTAGAGAAGTGATGCTCACATTTTGAAGTACACCAGAATCATCCTGGGGATTATTCAAACAGGTTGCCCTCCGCACCCACTCACTCATGCAGTAGGTCTGAGGTGGGACTCCAGATCTAAACGTCTTACCAGTTCCCAGGGATGTGGCTGCTGGCCCAGGGTTGCACACCTCCGAAGCTGTGCATTGTGCATATTGCCATAATTTTATTGAGGGTCTCCATGGAGACCAATGGGATAAGAAAAATACGTGTCCCCAGAATCCTGAGCACAGGCAGATAAGAACCGACGCTGAGTGCCTCTCTCTAACTGGTCCTCATTTAACTCTGGCGGGCGTCCCAGGAGCTGGAACCTCTCTCTACACATAACAGTAGGCAAGTGAAAAAAAAAATAAACATTTCAAAGTCTATCTTTAAATCCTGGCAGAAAGTTGCCCTATAATTACCCCAAGTGAACTAGTTATAACTTTTCTCCTTTTGAGGTAGAATTATTATGAGTGCTCACCCAGTCCCATGGGATACAACACATGAATTTAGAACTGATTAAAACACACACTCATACATTCAAACACACACACACAAACACATTCATACACACAGACACAGACACACAGACACACAGACACACAGACACACAGACACACACACACACACACACACACACACACACACACACACACACACACGTACTGCTTCTGGCTCCCAAATATTATGAAAACACAACCAGGAAAGGAAATGAGGCAAACTCTGACTTGGTGGTTCTAATTTGAGCATGTTTCCCGAAATGATGGCTGTGTTTTTCTAAGCAAATGCATAAAGACTCTTTGGGACAGCCATGGGATCTAGAAACCCTTAAGAGATGACTTGATACCCCAAGTTCGTGCAGTTAGCTTTCCCTACAACAGTGTTCTTTCAAGTAACCCTAGCTATCTTAGGAGGAGATGGATGAGACCAGTGAGCTTCAGTGGTCACTTTTATAATCTCTGGTTTGGGAGACAGGAAAGGTACAGCTAAAGATGTACCATAGGTCTTTCTCATTTGTACTTGTGTGGATTCAGGGAGCCTGAAAACATGATGCTAGAAATATGAGCTCTTAGAAATAGAGCCTTTGTTGGTTGATTGGCTTGTTTGCTTGATTTTTAGTTCTGGGGAGTCAAACCTAGGGCTTACAGATGCAGACAAGCACCTACCACTGAGCTATATCTATAGTTCAGGAGTAGAATTCCTGAAGATAGTTGAATTCTCAATTTCCTGAGAATGTAAAGAAAAGCTTACTACTCATTATTATAAGCCCCACATTCCTGAACACACAATTGGTGTTTAATAAACTCAATACACACATACACACATGCATATGAAAAACCCAAAGTCCCCCCCCCCAAATCCCACAGAAAGTAAAATGTACTCAACAAATAATTATAAATCATTTATAAATGACAAGATGCTGTCGTGGGAAGAACAAGGACTTTATAGCCAGAATGCTTTGCACTCAAATCTCAGGTATATCCATCTACAGTGTATGATTTAAACTAATCATTTGTAGCCTCCTTCATACTCCTTTTCCCCATCTGTAAAGTGAGGGTTAGACAAAATTTACCAAGTGCCTGCATATAACAATACTGTTTTAGAAGCTGGGGCTAGCGGTGAGTAAGCAGTCAGAATTCCTAAGCACTAGGTGTATATAGCTATAACCCTGCCTCTCAGGAAGGCTAGCTATAAGCTATGGATAAGTCTACTGGCAATCATTCCCATCAGTGCCTACCACAGCATCACTTACCAGCTGAACACAACCGTGTCCCAATGTAATGTCTAAGTCTCACAGGGACCCATGAGGGAGGACCTTTCTCTGTCTCCCCTTGACAGATAAGGGGCATGAAACACAGATCGGGATTGGCTGGCTGCCCCACAACTGGAAAACAGCTGAGCTGGATACTACCCCAGGTACAAGAACACAATGTTTTCTGTTTGCTTTTCCATGTGGTAAGTTCTCAGTGCTTCTGCATAAAGCTGGATCTCAATACAAGTTTATCAGTGGGTTGGGACCTAATAGGGTTACTGAGAAACACAAAAATGTAGTTTTTCTGGGCTTTGGGCTTTCCTTCTGGGTAGGTGAACTAGATAGACACAAAGGGAAGCAGTGGTTTTGGTTTTTTGGCTTTTTTTTTTTTTTTGGTCCTGTTAGAGCAAAGGCAGCTTGGGTGGGGGTTGGATTAGCTGACCTGCCTGTCCTGCACTGATGTAAGAGACATCTGATGTTCAAATCTTCTCCCTTGCATGGCTGTGAGTCACCCGTGTCTACACAGGTTCTCCATGACATCTGCAACTACCCCTTTAAGATAGAGGCTCTGCCAAACAAGAGAGGAGTCAGAGCTATGCTTTGTCCAGCCATCCTTCTTTGAGCAGGTGCTGGAAAATGTTGGCTTCCCAGGACTGTCGCTGAGCATCGAGCACTTCTGGAGCCATCTCGTTAAAGTGGCTGTTGGGAAATTGAGCTTTAATGTCAGTTGGGAAGGACAGAGTGTCCAGGAATAGAATGGGACATCGCAAATGAGCTGTGAAAAACAAACCCCGGCCTTGGCCCTGCTGCTGGAGCCCAGATGTGGCCCTGTAGAAGCTTGGCAGAGGGCACATGGAAGACGCCGCTTGCTTGAGCTGGGCATCCGAGTTTCTGCACACAGCTTGGCTGCAGTATTTGGCTCTAGGTTCTGGAAAGCTAATGTGGGCCAGGAAGGTTCAGAAGCATGATACTCAACTAGGCTCCTACCGGCTCTAGTTTGGGTTTCTGTGCTTAGCTTGAGTGGTTTGTGTACTGGGCAGTACACTGTAAACATGTGAATTGTTTTTTCTCCTTACTTCTTTTCTCATCCTCTCCCAAAGCCATGTCTTTTTTTTGGATAATATATCATGTAGCTCAGCATGCCTGCAACTCACTACGTAGCTGATGTTGATCTTGAACTTCTCATCTTCCTATTTCCTCCCCTGAGTTCTGGGATTGAACCTAGGTTTTTTGCAAGGGGGCTAAGAATTCTAGCCCCTGGACATCCCCAGGCCCTGATTGTCAGCATTTTCAGGAATGAGTTTACAAATGGATTAGAAGCATGGTATTCTCCTGCTCTTTCCTCCACTCCCTCTTTTATTTTATTCTCTTATTATTTACCTCACTTCTCAGACTAAAGCACATGATGAAAACTTGGTTTACGGTTTAACAGAAACAAGCAGGGGAACTGCTTCTTCTTTTTTCATGTACAGTCCTGGAAACTTGGCTTCACTTTTCTGAGCACTAGTTTAATCTCTTGTAAAGTGGTCATAACAATAAAATGACTGCACAGGGTTTAGAGGAAGACTAAATGAAGAAATATATGTGAATAATGGACATATTACCTTACAAGCAGCATGCCATGAATAAACATTATATATTCTCTATTAACCATTCTCTATTTTTTTCTCCTTGCTCTTCGCGCCCCCCCCCATTCTAATTCCTATTCATCTAAGGCAAAAAGACTCTTGAGTGTTCACCTTTGTGTGAGTCATTCCCCCAGGTGTAGGTAGGAACTATGAATTGTTTCTAGCCATGAAAACAAAGCAAAAGTCATGAGATTGCACTGCTGGGGCTAGTCCATGGTCGCAGCATCATGTTGGATCCATCTTGTTGGAGTTACGTTGCTAGATATCTTCACGGCTGGCTCTGAAGAAGTGCATGACCATGTTAGCTGGTCGGTATGGCAAGGGGCTGTGAACAGTCTCTGGGAGCTTAAGATGGCCTCCAGTCAGTAGCAGCAAGATGCCCACAGTGTGATGGACATGCAAAACTGGATTCTGTGATATGAAGGTTTGATCATAAATCCTTGCTCAGTTGTGCTTTCTGATGAACACCCATCTTGACTGTTGTCCTAAATGCAGGGGATCGAGCTAGTTAGGCTGTACACGACTCCTGGTTACAGAAACATAAGCTTGAACATGTTTGCTCTTTTTCTGCTTCTACATCTGTGATGATTTGTTATACAATATAAAATGAATGAGGTGCCACTACATTCTTCAAACACCTTTGCTTCGCACTTAGTCTCCAAGGTGTCAAACCAACCTGACTGAGGAGTAAAAATGAAGTAGAAATAAAGCCTTTACTATCCTGGTAGGATGATAGAATGTTCCCTGCTCTCCTTCCTTCTTTTCCTCCCTCCTTTCTTCTTTGATCTATTTTCTTTTTTGGAGGAGTTGATGTTGAGTTAAGCAGCATGCTCAAGGTTATTGGATTGTGAGTAGTATAAGAAAAGTTCCAACAAAACCTGTCTCTGTCATTCAGGCATCTTATTCTTTGAAGAGAAAAAAATATCTGACTCACATCTTACATCAAGGTAGGTGACCTGGCCTGTGTCCTCCCCTAAGATGAGGATGAAGGTAAGAATATTAACCATATGCTATTCTCATGAGACTGAGAAAGAAGGTACATGTGTCCATAGTTAAGACTTACTACACACACAGACCATTCGACTCTGTATTACTACTTCCCTATCTACCGAAGCCATAGCTACATCTTGTGTCCTAACTGGGGACAGTACCACAGTCTGCCCATCCTAGATGAGAAAGCTTTGACAACCAATGCTCTGCTAGAGCCAGGCAAAACCGCAACATTTGCTTCTTCAGTACTTGTGGTACCTAGCGCAGGGCAGGCTGTGAGTAGCATTCTGTCAGTCCTTACCGACTGACTGACAGGTTGTACAAACATCTTCATTCTGATTTTAACATGGGTACTTTATATTTCTGTTTAGTCTCTTTCATCCCAGTGATCAGCACAGTATTAAGCAGTGAACATAAACTTTGGGGCTACTGGAGAGCTGGAAGACCATGAAAAATGACCTATCTAGAGTTCAGCTTCCATGTCTGCCATCTTGGTTCAGCCATTCTGAAGGTGAAACAATGCGCATTCATTGGCCCCTCATCTCTTTCTTCAATGGCCCTGACAACCAGAGCAAATGTCTTCTGACATCTAATTCCAGGATGGGGGTAGAAAGGTAGACTGTTGTCTTTTGGCTAGTTGCTTCACTTTCTTACAGATCAATAAATCCAACCAATTTGCTTTTGGTGGGAGAAAAATAATTCCCAAGCTCAAGGGTTTAATTTTTAGACAGAACAATTACGGGTCTTTGTGGGGTTTTCAAGTGCCGGGGCAGCTACGAAGGTGAGAGCCACGGGTTGCTTTGGACTGGATTTAGAGTTTCTTGGCAGGGAAAGCAGAATTCTGGTCAGAGAAGAAGCAGTCCAATGCAAAGGGAACCCCTTAGGCTACAGAGTATTGAGGCTTGACAGGCCTTGGAACACGGCACCCATTAACATTCCCGATGACTTGAAAATGACCCAAAGATTGCTTTCCTCCATTTTCAACTGCTCTGGAATAATGTGAAGATCAAAGTGCGTTTGTAACTGTGCCAGTGAAAATTACACGCTCATAAATTATTGGAACGTCTTCTAATATGCACCCAACCTAGAATGTTCACTCCTCTTTCAGAAAGCATCCCTGTAGCACTGAACCCACGTAGAAGCCTGGACACAGACAGACTTCCTTGTTTTTTTTTTTTTTTTTTTTTTTTTTTACTGGCTGTCTTTTCAGTTTGCTAGGGGGGGACAGAGGGTCCAATGGGTAAACCTAATGCCAGCCCTTACAGGCAATGGGAATGTGGGCAAGCAAGCCACAGACTATTCTCAAGTCTCCATGTCCTGGTCTTTAAAATGTTCTAGATGAAGAAGAAATCTAGATGCTAGAGCAGTGGTTCTCAACCCAGGATCGCAACCCCTCTAGCGGGGGTGGGGGGGGGACGGGGGAGTGTCGAATGACCCTTTCACAGGGTCGCTTAAGATTGTGGGAAAGCACAGATATTTATTTATATCATGATTCATAAAGTGGCAAAAATACAGTTATGAAGTAGCAACAAAACAATATTATGGTTGGGGGTCACTGAGACTTGATGAACTGCATTACAGAGCTGCGACATTAGGAAGGTTGAGACCCACTGTACTAAAGAATGTATCAGGAAGACAAACGTTCTGATGCTTTCTTCCTCATCCCACTCCTCCCGAGAGACAACCTGAACTCACATTTAGATGTATGCGCTTCTAGACCAGACTGTATGCTGGCTGCCAACCACATGGGACTGTAGCATTGTGGGGGCAAATTTTCCACGGATTTTGAAGATATTTGTATACTAAGATGAGAAAAAAAATAGTAAATATCTTATTAATAGTTTTTATACTATTATATGTCAAAATAATACCATGATAAATCAGATGAAATAAAATATATCTATTTAAAATTAAAGATTAGAATTAAGATATTCACTATAGATTATATATTAATTTAGTTTGAGACGGATTTGATTTTGCATCCCAGGAGGGCCTGTAACTTGCCACATAGACAAGACTGGCCTTGAACTTTCAATCTCCCTGCCTCAGCCTTCCAAATGCTTAGGTTACAGGCAAAGAGCACAGTGACCTGTGTATGTGCATGTGCTCGATTATGTATTTGTATGTGTGGGCATGTTTGGTGGGGGCGAGTGTGCATGTAGAAGACAGAGATTCGTGCCAACTGTCTTTCTCAGTCACTCTACACTTGTTTTTTTTCAAGATGGGGACAGGATTTCTCTGTGTAGCCCTGGCTGTCTTGAAACTTGCTCTGTAGACCCTGAAAGCAGTTAAGGTCTGATTATTGGTTAGAAAAGATAGAACAAGTCTCGTATCATGGCCAAATACAGGTTTGTAATCTTTACTTGTCACTCACGGTGTCTGTAATCATGTGGACACACCTGAGACTCTCTCAGCATCCTGTTTCCCCTCCATGATGCAGAGGAACAAGTGCCTCCCTCAGGGGATCTAGCACACACTGCTGAGGCTGAATAAATTTCACTCTCTTTTTGGCCCTTTGGTTAATTTGTTTTCCTTGAAGCACCGTGTCTCTTGATGGAGTTAACAGAGCACCGCAATGCTAAACTGGTGGTCAGAAACTTAGAGTGTTTATGGGGCTAGCAAGATGGATTAGTGAGGGAAGGCACTCAGCGCCCAGCCTGCTGAGCTAACTTTAACTCCTAGAGTTCACCTGACCTCCACGTGTATGCCATGGCATAGACATTCTGATTCCACACATACATAAATAAAATGTAATTTAAAAATTTAAAAAAATGCAAAGATGGACAGAGACGAATCAGCTATGTACTTAGCATTTTCTTAAAGACTTGGTGTCTTTTTCCAAATTACCTATTGTTTTAAAGTAGCCCCCAAACACAAGCCTTAGATAGTGTTCAGCTCATACTAAAATTTTTGTCACATTATTATTTTCAATGAAATTACAAAAGCCTTTGTGGGCTCATTGAGTCTCTGTTGGCAGAGGCTACTCGTTTGTTTCCTGAAATAATCACACAGAAATCTGTATTAATTGCAATACTTTTTGGCCAATAGCTTAAGCATATCTTTCTAACTCTTATATCTTAAATTAACCAATTTCTCTTAATTTGTGCCTTACCACGAGGTCGTGGCCTACCAGCAAAGTTTCTGTGGTCTCCAGCGGAGATGTGGCTTCTCCCTGACTCCATTTACTCTCTCTCTCTCTATCTTTTTCAGCCTGGCTTTACTCTGTTAAGCCATTGGCCAAAAGCAACTTCTTTATTAACCAATGACAATAAAACATATTTACACAGATTCAATGCAATGCCCATCAAAATCCCAGCAAAATTCTTCAAAGACCTCGAAAGAATGGTACTCAACTTCATATAAAAAAGCAAAAAATCCAGAATAGCCAAAACAATCCTGTACAATAAAAGAACTTCTGGAGGCATCACAATCCCTGTCTTCAAACTTTACTACAGAGCTACAGTACTGAAAACAGCCTGGTATTGGCATAAGAACAGACAGAAGGACCAATGGAATCAAAAAAAAAACCTGGATATCAATCCACACATCTTCGAACACCTGATTTTTAACAAAGAAGAAAAAAAGTCAAATGGAAAAAAGAATGCAATTTAATAAGTGGTGCTGGTATAACTGGATATCAACATGTAGAAGAATGAAAATAGACCCATATCTATTACCATGCACAAAACTCAAGTCCAAATGGATCAAAGACCTCAACATAAAGCCAGTCACACTGAACCTTATAGAAGAGAACGTGGGAAATACACTTGAACACATTGGCACTGGAGAC
>NW_026067896.1:17408820-17461117 GCF_014885135.2 Alexandromys fortis | reverse complement strand
ATCTAAAATTGCTGAAAGACACTTCAGAAAATAGTCAACATCCCTAGTCATCAGAGAAATACAAATCAAAACAATTCTGAGATTCCATCTTACACCTATAAGAATGGCCAAGATCAAAAACACTGATGACAGCTTATGCTGGAGAAGTTGTGGGGTAAAGGGAACACTTCTGCATTGCTGGTGGGAATGCAAACTGGTACAGCCCCTCTGGATGTCAGTGTGGCGATTTCAGAAAATTAGGAAACAACCTTCCTCAAGACCCAGTAATACCACTTTTGGGTATATATATCCAAAGAATGCTCATTCGTGCCACAAAGACATGTGCTCAACTATGTTCATAGCAGCTTTGTTTGTCATAGCCAGAACCTGGAAACAACCTAAATGCCCCTCCACCGAAGAATGGATAAGGAAAATGTAGAACATTTACACAATGGAATACTACATAGCAGAAAAATATTAATGACATCTTGAATTTTGCAGGGAAAAGGGTGGAGATAGAAAACATTATTTTGAGTGAGTTAATCCAGACACAGAAAGACAATTATCACATGTACTCACTCATAGGTGGTTTTAAAACATAAAGCAAAGAAAACCAGCCTACAAACTACAATCCCAGAGAATTTAGAAAACAATGAGGACACTAAGAGAGACTTACATAGATCTAATCTACATGGGAAGTAGAAAAAGACAAGATCTCCTGAGTAAATTGTGAGCATGGGGACCTTGGCTGATGGTTGAAGTGGGGAAGGGAGAGGCAGGGAGGGGAGCAGAGAAAAATGTAGAGCTCAATAAAAATCAATAAAAAAACCCATATTCACAGCACACACCACCTCTCACATTAAGAATCTGTTTATGAAATCATTGCTTCTAAAGAATAGCCATCATTCCTGCACCTGTGACACACCACATCCTCCCTCTTTTACGTGTTCCCGCACAGTGGGTGCCAGACCACAACTCCCCTCTCTGGCATGTTCCCCTACAGTGAGACCAGGGCTGGATATGGAAAGCCTATTTTTGTTCTTGGGAACTAGAACTACTTTCTCGGGGTTCCCCAAAGAGAAAGAGGTGAAAATTTTATGCAAGTAACACACAGTGGCCTGAAAACAGTAATGTGAGCACATTTATGGAGCGCTTATAGCACACCAAGAATTCCCATAATGCTAATATATACCCGTTTGTCCATTCCTACAACCCCGGGGCCCCACTGTCACCACCGACAGCTGTCTGCAGATCCCAGATATCTTTACTATGTCTCCCTGTGCCACTCTGACCTCCTCTTTTCATGAAGGTGGCTAGAAAGATCTTTACAAAATGAAAATTAGATAATATCCTTCATGTTTATAGTCATTCGATGATGCCCCTGTTTTTTAATTGGGTAGGTTCTTTCCCTATGGCCCCTCTTTCCTTCCACACGAGGACATTTCCTCTCACATCTCAATTCCCCTTCCTGCAGGTTTTTCTTCTCTCTGTCTTGGACACTTCTGCCCAATTCTTTGTTTCTCATTTTGACCTATCCCCAGTCCCTTAGAAAGCTCACCTTTTCAACCTTGATACTCATTTACAGCCTATGGTAATAAAACATTTGCGGCATACAGAATCCCACATTAAGTTTTAATTATTTCCTACTTAAGTCCTGCCCCAAATATTCCTCGTGAAATAGACCAGACACTCAGGCCTTTCCTTTCTTATTCTTCTCTTTTCTTTTCTCCTCTTCCTCCTCCTCCTCATCTTCTTCTCCTCCTCCTTCTCATTATTATTATTATCATCTTGATTTTTCGAGACAGGGTTTCTCTGTAGCTTTGGAGCCTGTTCTGGAACTAGCTCTTGTAGACCAGGCTGACCTTGAACTCACAGAGATCCTCCTGCTTCTGCCTCCTGAGTGCTGGGATCAAAGGCTTGTGCCACTACTGCCCGGTTCCCTTCTTATTTCTAACCACGCTTTAAGATGATATATTTATTTGTGTGCGTTACTATCGAACATCTCTCCGATGAGAACAGAGAGCAGCCAATCTCTATTTTTCTCCATGTTTACCCATGGCTTTACAGTCCGTCTGGCATGTGGTGGTTGATAAGTAAATATTTGTTAAAAGGGAGAATGGCATTTAGAATAGTTAGCATAAATAATAATTATCTTAGTTCCTTTCAACTCTGAAAACCCACAATGCCATGTCTTAAGCACTTGATGTAATAGGCAATGTTTGTTTAAATGAATATAGTCAAATCCCGTTTTCATCTCCTCTTAATTTAATAGAAAACCGCCATAACCCTAGTCCAAAGCAATGATGGATCCAGCCAATGACAGGACTGTGTCTCAGACCAGCTTTGAGTTGTAACACAGTCCTTCAGTTGCCCATTTTTCTGGGGCTGACCTAGGTCCATGCAGCTAAGGGACCCCACAGCACTTTTTGCTTGCTGTCTGTCTACCGAATCAGACTTAGCCTGAGGGTAAACACTACTCACAAAACAGGGCAATGCTATTTCTAGGAGGAAAACTGGGGGAAAAATACATTTGGTCATGGAAAGCTAATTCTTCTGTTTTTGTTTTTAACAGTTTTGTCAGAAATAACAAAGCCTAAAAATGAGTCTGCCACTCTCTTTGATTATTCTCCCAGCATACAAGAAAATGTCTTTTTACTGGAGTGTGGTTGTTGAGGCCAAAGCAGGCCCTGCTGTGGACTCCGAAAGAGACGCAGTTGCAGTGGGCCCAGGGCATGTTTCAGCTCACAGTCTTGTAGCTTAATGATGACTGAAGTTCAGGGACTCCATATTGATAAGTGGACACACACTGACAATCCTGTAACTAAAGGGAACTCCGGGGAATCCCAGAACTCGTGGGTAAGGTACTTGGCCTTATTTGGGCTAGGTCTTTAGTGGAATTGGGAACCAGTTACAAACGGTGGTAGGATGGGTCTGAGGGTCTAATCATCCTCAGAACAGAGCAGTTTATGTGGAAAAGAAGTCTCCTGGGCATTAGTTAAATGACTAATGTTCTCTGAGTTTGAGGCCAGCCTGGACTACATAGAGTTCCGAGATATTCAAAGCTACATAAAAAGATACTGTCTCAAAATCATTCAATCAATCAATCAATCAGTCAATAAATAACATTATAAAATTAAAAATAAATCCATGTTTTATCTGTTTTTAGTGTGGTCATAATACCTTCTAATATGAAATGCTTATTATAAACTCACTGATACTAACACCTTCATTCTCTAGATGTCTTTCTCAGCAAAACCAGGGGAAAGTTTACATCAGAAACTACAGTACATTCTATATATAATTACATCTAGTATGGAGTCAGTATTTAATTTTTTATAAATATAATTTTATTGACTTTTTTCTATATAGTTTGAGAATATTCTTTTTCCTCCCCCCAACTCCTACCAGACCCTCCCTACCTCACTACTCATCCAATTTCATGTTCTTTCTCTCTCTCTTGAAACAAAACAAAACACCATAATCAAACCCCCCCCCCAAAAAAAAGCCCAAAGCAAAATAAAAGCACACACCAAAACCATGGTGTCCATTTTGTGTTGTCCAGCCACTGCTAAGCATGGTGCCTGTCCTGGAGTATGATTGACACAGCCCATGTCACTTTTCTGGAGAAAAGGAACCTCCTTTCTTCTAGCAGGTATCAACTGCAAAAAGCTTCTTGGTTAGGGATGGGGCGCTGTATCACTTCCCCTTTCCTTGTTGACTTTTTGTCTGACTTGAAGTTGTGCACGTGTGCATGTGCGTGTGTGTGTGTGTGTGTGTGCATGTGCTGCCACACTAACATTTACTTTATTGAAAGTGATTTTAAAAAGAGAACAATTGAATATTGCAGAATGATTGCCAGTTAGAAACTTTAGAGTAAGAAACCAATGAGAGGCAAACGCGAGCGTCCGGGGAAAGGGCTGGGGGGGGGGGGTAAGAACGGGCAAAGCTTGCTCTGCAAGTCTCAGGACCTGAGTTTGGTTCCCTGCACCCACGAGCTGGGCTTGCAGGCTAAGTGGGATGTCTTTAAGGAATTTGACAGAGAGCCATAGAGCAGGATCCCTATAGCCACGGGTCCCAATGCACACAAACACACACACATACCCCCCCCCCCCAAACATCGTAAGAAGTAAATATGAGGGAGATAAATTGTTAGGGCAGAAGAAATGCTGTCCCAGGCATGTCTTTTCTTTCTTCTCCAGGGCTCCCTTACTTTACTTTATGATGTAGATGGTGGTGGCTTTGGACAGGACAAAGAGCTTCACCACACCCATATAACACGATAAGGGTGGGGCTGTAAATGGGTGAAAGGAACAGGTGATTCTTGCTTTAGGGTCTGGAGGTAGACAGTCTCAGGCAGGCCAAAGGGGTTCCTTCCTAATTGGATGGTATTTGAACAAACCCTTAAAAGCCCTCAGGGTCCATTCTTCAGCTGGGACATGGAATTGCCAACCTGAAAATGATTTCCTTCATCTCCTCCCCCCACTTAAATCTACTTGAGGAGAAATTTTGCAAATTACAGTTGGAAAATTTCTCCCACACAGAGCTGATAAACTGTGGGGAAAGTTTAAAGCCTCTGGTAGTAACGCTGCCACCAACATACTAGATCAGGCCGAATTAGTAAATCCAGGTTTAATCTGAGGTGAACAAAGCAACTCCTGGGTGACCCTTGGGAAGGGTGGTGATGGTGGGGATCACATGACAAATACGGCTTCCAGGTCTTGAGCAGCCTCAGGGAGGGGAGGGGCTGACTTTCCACGGGCTTTCTCAGGGGCTGGATTTGGAAAGAGAGCAGTTGAGACCAGAGGGTGGAATGGGGCCCCTAGCTAGAGATTCCCAACATCCCACCCCTTTTGGGTCTATATGGATGGCAGTAGGGCTTCTACCTAAATACTGTGTCAACACAGAAATTGTCCCTAGATAAGTTGGTCTAATAGATATTAACATCTGACTTGGACAACTTTTCTCTCTTTCTGAATTGGTAGCCTTAGTTCATTACTTCAGTTAAAGCCATAAAACACCTCTGGTTTCTGTCTATGGCCAAGTGGCTGCTGAAACCTCTTTAAACCAAAGCTACTGAGATTCTTCTATGGCTCCTTATGCTGATTGTGTCCTGTATTTTAAGTATTCAAGAACTTTCATTCCAAAGAATCCTCAAATAGTTTCTGATCTGTAGCTAGGATCCTGAGAAGAGTTACTTCACCTACCTCTGAAACGCCCTTTCTCCTCAGCTCTCTAGTCTCCCTGGGGCCAGAGAGAGGTATTGGTTCGTACAAAGAAGTTTGTGAGGAACCAAACAACCCTAACTAGTCATTACATTCTTCTCGCTGTCTCCAAGTAAGGGAAACGGAGGTGGTGGCAGCTGAAGATGCCCCGTTCAGGGTTCCCCCCACTGCAGTCCCTCTGAGCTTGTCGTGAGGCAGACAGATGAAGAAGGATGCAGGAAGATACTGGCTCCTGAAGAATCCTGCTGTCTTCAGGAATGTTATCAATTTGCCCTCTTCATTTTCTCTCTGTGGGCAACTTGGCGAGAGTCAAGGTTGGGCAGCGTTCACTGTAGGAGGGTGTGTTAGCAAAACTCATTTCAGCATTTGTATAAAATTTCCATCAGTTTCTTGCTGCTACCAAATATGACACTACCTGGGAAAGCTCTCTGAGGGATGGCATTTTAAATTCCTGCCTTGTTTTTTCCAGCGAATCCGAGTATTGCTAGCGGCTTTGCCCATTGGGTTCTTTTGATCCACACTTTGACCCTGCTAATGAATCTTTAAGTGCCAATAGCAATTTCCCGTCCTGTTACTATTCTTCAAAGGTAAGAACCTCATTTTCTATTTCAGCAGAGTTCCACTGGAAACAACACCAGTCTTCCTTCTTCGTTTATATTTTTAAAGAAATAGTCTGCCTCTCTTTCTTCTTCTGCTCACAAAATAGAAACCAGAAGCTAAACACAAGTGAGGTAGGGCAGCCTGTCCGTCTTTAAGCAAAAGTCCAGGTAACAGATAATAGAGACATGAAGAAAACAGGGGGAGGTATGATTTATTTTCTTATTAGTTTTGTCAATCGTAGAACAAAACAGTGTTTGGACTCAGCTCCAGGCATTATTTGTTAACCTCCTGGGCCATATTGGATCAGCAGGTCTTAATTAAGCATCATTCATCAAACTAGGCTTCCTTCCTGGGGTGGAGGTGCTGGAATCACATCTTTGCTCTTTAATTCCTTGATTTTGCGTGTGTGTGACACCCGCCTGTGATAGTTTTGAATGCCCTGTACCCACGTTCTATGTTCTGATGGTTGCAGGGTCTGCTTTCTCACTGAGAGGCTAAGCATGCAAGCTTCGTCACTGCCTCGACCTCGGTTGTGTCAGTGGAAGGCACCTGACTTACTTTCAAGTTGGGAATTAGTGATGCAAAAACAAAGAGTATCAGGAAAGACTCTACTCTAAGCTACAGAACATCAATCTCCAATAGAGCAGTGGGTCTAGGACCAAGGGGAGGCCTTGTTCTTAGTGTGAGCAAGGTCATGTATGGGAGCCAGCAGGGGTCTTTTGGAGCAACTGTCCGTGTAGGATGGCAGGTTTTCTAGTTTTCTAAGCTTCCCTAAAACTCTGTGACTGCCTAATATCTTTTTTTTTAAATATTTATTTATTATGTATACAATATTCTGTCTGCTTGTATACCTGCAGGCCAGAAGAGGGCACTAGACCCCTTTACAGGCGGTTGTGAGCCACCATGTGGTTGCTGGGAACTGAACTCAGGACCTTTGGAAGAGCAGGCAATACTCTTAACCTCTGAGCCATCTCTCCAGCCCTGCCTAATATCTTTTTTGTTTTGTTTTGTTTGGTTTTGTTATTCTTGCCTCTGCTTACCTCCTTTTCTACTACTGGATTTTATTATTTACTTAAAACCCTGGCAGATTCACCGTCTTCAAACTAAATCACGGGAACATGATTTTCGGTGTTCATTTGTACAAGAAGCAGAGTTAAGGAGAATAATCTCTAGACCTGTTTGGGTCCTTAGAGGCAGTGAGATTAGTTTAACTGAACTTTCTATTCTATTGACTAACAAATTCCTACTCTGGTTTAAGCCCGTTTGAGGTGGTAATTAAGAGTTTTGGCAAACAGAGATGAAAGCAAATTAATACGCCCAGAGTCTCAAAATGCTCACCCCCTTTGTCTTTTTTCTTTTCTTTTCTCTCCTTTCTTTCTTTCTTTCTTTCTTTCTTTCTTTCTTTCTTTCTTTCTTTCTTTCTTTCTTTCTTTCTTTCCTTTCTTTCTTTCTTTCTGTCTCTCTCTCTCTCTCTCTCTCTCTCTCTCTCTCTCTCTCTTCCTTTCTTCTTTCTTTTGGGGTATTCTTTGTAAATGATTTATAATGTTAAAAAACAACACAAAAATATTTAGTCAGACTGGGTAAATGGGTATCTACAACATGCTTTTAGACAACAGTACCCACGGAGAAAGGAGTTATACACTAACAGCACATGCTTACCTTTGTCACGGCATCTTTATCACATTTTAAAGATAACCTCATCGCTGCTTCTCTGAACAGTTTATCCCTTTCCCTTTTTCCTGGAGTCTTAGAAAACTTCCTTTGAGGTTCAGAATGGCCTGGACTGCAAGGCCATATACACTCCTATTTGCTGAGCTCAGGAGGCCTGAGCTCACCCTGTTGCCAGGCACCACCCACAATCTGCATATGCTCATAGGCTTTGGAGACAAACAAATCAACTGGCCTGTGGGAGAGGCAAAGCAGGTTGGGGAAATGTAAGGAGCACTGACTGCGAGTGAGAGAATCTAGGGTTTGTTCCTTGTGTACCTGGCCAGCAAATGGTGTGACCTTGGATTTCGTTTCTCTAATAAGACATCAGAACAGATGTCTTTTTTTATTACCCTCTCTTCTTAAAGAGTTTTTAGCACCTGTGTTTTATGATTCTTATCAGTTGCATTTTAAAGGGTAAGCTTGGTTTAGACTGCCCTTGCATGCAGTTTCCAGTTTATATAAATTATCTATCGGGATAAATATATGAGTTAATGTACAGTAGAATCAGAAGCCAACAGTTTTAACTAATCACCAAAATAAAAAAGATACCAAATATTTAAGATCGGTCAAGAGATATGGAGGATAGAGTGTGAGTAAGAGCTGGTATTTGGGGATAGTATTTGCCAAATTTCCCAGAACTTTTGGAGAGAACTGTGTGACCTCTCTATAGTTGTCATAACACGTGACTTCCTCAGAACAACTGGAGTTTGCCTGCCAGTCCTGGACCTCAGAAATTCTATAAGAGTGTCACTGGGCTGAATTCAAGATATGAGCAAGGTGCACTGCTCCCTGGGGATGTTAGGGGAGATTTCATTTCCTTGTCGCTTCCAGTTTTCAGGAACAGCCTGTATTCTTTGGCCCAGGGTCTCCTTTCTCTACCTTCAAAATCAGCACGAATGGACTTAATCCCTCAACATCAGATCACACTGACTCTGACCACCTCTTCTCTCTGCTTCTTTCATTGTGTAAACACAAACCATTCTATCAGACTTACATAGATAACTCAGGGCAATCTTTTCACTCACGGTCATTCGATTAGTGATCTAAATTAATCTACAATGTTAACATGGATTGTTCACTGGGGATTAAGACATGAGCACCTTTGGGGAGCTATTTTTCTTTCTGTCACATATATAGACTTCAATATACAGATTTAAAAGGATCTACAAACTTCAAGTAAAATAATCAGATACACACACATACACGAGTGCACTAGCTCAATCATCATAAGCAGTGTGCAGACTAACAAATAGAAAGGAGTGATATTTGATAGGGTCAGATAAAATGATATGGGTTACCTTAAAAAGAGTAATAAAATCAGACAACTGCATATTTATTAGCACCACCAATGGAAACCAGAAAGCCTTAGAATGATGTTTTCAATGGGCAGAAGAAATACTACTATCAATTTGTAGTTGATAGCTGTCAACTATCAACTCTATAGTACTCTATTGAGTGTGTTTTATCCTAAAACAGAAGTAAAGATGTTTCTAGGAAAAAGAAGGAAAAAGGTTGTACAACTAAAAGATCCCTTTAGGAGGTATCTTTAAAAGTCTACTCAGGCAAGGTGTGGGGGCACCACTCTTTAATCCCAGCTCTTTGGAGAGCAGATCAGAGGCAGGGGATGCTTTGTGAGTTGGAAGTCAGCTTTGTCTACTCAGTGAGTTCTAGGTCAGTCAAGGCTACATAGTGAGACCCTGTCTCAAAAGAAAACAAAATCTACTTCGGCAGAACGTAGTGGCCCTAACCCTAAGGTGGGAACTCAGATGAAGAACAGAGAAATGGCCACGATTTGAGAAAACACACTCTTTAAATGTTAATGCTTTGTAGATTGAACTGATCTTAACATATACAAGAACAGCACAAAAGATGTCACATCATTCTGTAGCATATCAAAAATGTAGCTATAATAATGTTTATTCAATGACAAGCACTAGTTCAATAAATTAAGGTACATTAATTCAATATGAAGCCATCTAAAATAGTATGCAAGTATGTTTATTTATAGGCTTACTCTATTTTGGGAGCAGACTGACAAACAGTAGATATGGATAGATTGAGGTAATTTCTTATTTAAATATAGGTATAGATTTAAATATATCAAAAAGGGTTAAAAGAACATTCACCAAAACCAATAATTACTTTGAGATGGAATTATTGTTAAAACAATAATTAAAATAATCATTACTTTGAGATGGAAGGATAGTTTTTTTATGTTTCCTTGTTTATATCTTCTATTCAGTATATTCTATTTTACTACTTTAAAAAAACTTTCTTTAGATTCACAAAAAATAAGTAGGATAATACAAATATTCCTTATATAGTCTGTATCCAATTACACCTGTGGCTAATGTTTCACATCCAGATGGTAGATTTAATATTAATAAGCCAGTAGTTATAAGCTGTTAACTAAATGTCATACTTTATTCAGATTACCATTGTTTTTTAAACATTTGTTTTATATCCATGTGTCTGTGTCCGATTTATTTACTTGAACCACTGGTGTGCAGGAGTCAGCTCATTTACTTTTTTCTTTTCTTTTTTGATTTTTCAAGACAGGGTTTCTCTGTACATCTCGGGCTGTCCTGGAACTCACTCCATAGACCAGGCTGGCCTCGAACTCACAGAGATCCGCCTGCCTCTGCCTCCCTGAGTGCTGGGATTAAAGGCGTGCGCCACCACCGCCTGGCTTCATTTTCAACAGTCAATACCTGCAATTTTGCTGTAACTCTTTTCTTTGGAGAACTTGGTTTGCTCCCAAGGACGGATCTTGACAAACAGTGCATAGATGCTGGCTATAAATACGCTGCATCTACCACCTGCTAGCAGAATTCACCATCTCCCAGAGTTCACCTGGAGGATTAAGCTTCAGTGCCAGGTTGCAGCCGGCTTCACTGTACATCCTTATTGCTCATCCTCTCCTCCACAGATGACGTCCCTGACAGTGTTCTTATGTTGTCTAAACAATCAGTGGGGGGACCCGAGTAAGAACACAGATGTTTGTATGTGCGTGTCCGTGCTTGTATGCGTGCTTGCATCAGGTACTTATATGTGTGTGCATGCATGCGTGTGTATGTGCATGCAATCCTTTCTACTTATTCTAACAGAGCATACATCAGTCTGTCTTGTTCATGGTCATATTCCAGTGCCCAGTTTAGTGTCCAGTTTGCAGAGAACACTCAGGATAGATTTTATAGTGATGAATGTCGGTTGCTGCAGTCACTGAAATGCAGAATTTCTTCCTTCCACTGTTAATGTATAGTAGTTCTCTGCGCACGCGCGCGCGCACACACACACACACACACACACACACACACACACTGAAATATAGTCTCCAAAATGGAAACTAAGGATATTTTCCCTAAAAGGCTTTGAAGAAAAGGTGTTGTTTTAGCAGTTTGCAATAGCTAGAGGCTCTTTACAGAGAAACAGAGTCAAGATTCTCTTAGGAGTGTGGTGCTTCTTGCTGGAGGTACTTGAACCTGTGGTGTGGTGCCACTTCAGAGCTGCTTCTGGGGACAAATCCCCAGCATATTCATTTGTGGATTGTTTAAACAGAAAATGACTGGACCTTGGACCAGGCACACACAGTGAAATAGGAAGAATACTTGTATTCAGGTGTGACAATAAAAAAATTCTAATAACATGTATCACGAACACAGGTCAGTCCTTGAATGTATCAGTTATTCCCCAGAACTGATGAGTGGTGTGTCGTATGTTACTTCCATTCTTAATGAACAAGAAGAGCTGGAATCTGAAGCCAGTTATGATGACTTTGATGCTCCCCGCACCCTGCACGCTCTTAGCCATTGCTCTTACTGTCCTTTGTGCCAATAGTACTTATAACTAGGTCCTTGGGTGGGGCCAATGAAATCTTCAGTTTGAAAAAAATAAGATTGATAATGATATACTACTGACAATAAAACTCAGGTGTTCTGAGTTGCCTTCAGCAAGTTCTAGGCTCCTATTTAAGATGGAGCCGATGTGTTTTGTGACTCAGTTTCAGTAAGGCGTTTCTCATTGTTCTCTAGAGGTGGAGGGAACAGAGTGCACCCAGGTCCTGCCGGTGGTCCTTTCTCTGGGCAGTCAAAGAGAGGATTGAGGTATGGGGAGGTAACCAGGTGGCTTTAGAAGACCTTCAAGACCTTTTTCAGATCTAAGACTCCAGAATATAAGAATGAGGTGACTTACATAGACACTGTGTGTATGGTTGGGGAGTGCCAAGGTTTAAACTAGTGACAGGGCTTGAAAGAAGTACACGAAGGCATGGTAAGTAAACAACCATGTGCTGCACACACTCTTTGTACAGGTGAGCAGAGCTTCACCTTGAAACCCCATGGTGCGAGTGTCTAAAGCAGTGGTTCTCAACCTTCCTAATGCTCTGACCCTTTATTACAGTTCCTCATGTTGTGGTGACCCCCAACCATAAAATTATTTTGTTACAACGTCATAACTGTAATCTGCTGCTATTATGAATCATGATGTAGATATCTGTGTTTTCTGATGGCCTTAGGTGACCCCCGTGAAAGAGTTGTTGAGAACCACCTGTCTAGAGCGTGGAGATGGAGCCAGTCTACATGAGTGGCCTTGGACATGTGTCTCGCTTCTCCTGAGTCTTAGTTTCCCTGTTGTGACAATATATTGCTCTGTGTTTTAAATTATCCTGGCCCTTGAAAGGGCTCAAGATGGTAGCTATTTTTGTCTTTTTTTCCCCCTGAGAACCTTTAGATAAAAAATTTCCTTAAAATTACATGTATCTAGATATTTCTGTTTCTTTTGCATGTTCTCTAAAACTGGAAGGGGAAATTTAAATTTGGAATGCTAGAATATTGAGAAAGATAATTTGAAACTTGCCCTTCAACCCATAGTCACGGCTAAAGCTGGCTAGCATTCCCATGCACCTTGTGTCCCGTGGTTGCTTTTCAGCTGAGACAGGTGGAAGCTGAATTTCCTGTTGTCCAGGCCTGACTTCCTGCCACCTACTCAGACGACAGGTTTCTATAGCGAATGGGCCATAAATATTTTTGCTCTAACACTGTTTATGTTTTTGGGGAAGCAGACAAGTTCTGGACCAGAACTTAAAGTAACTCCTGATAAAATATCTCTCCCCAGTTTCCCATCCGTGCACATCTGATTCCAATTGGCTCTCCTCTCCTCATGCGGGGTCCCCCACCATCATCCAGACCTCCCATGCAGAGATGGGTGCCAGTGGGAAGTGGTCAGCAATGGCAGATTGTGTAGGCTCCACGGGGTTCAGGAAAACATCCTGGGGTCCTGGTCCCCTTGGTTGCCCTGCTCAGTGCTTAAGCCTTGGATTCAGGCAGATCAGGTTGAAGTCCTGGCCGTGCTGCTAACTACCTGTTTTCTCATGTGAAAAATGAGAAATACTGCAGACCTCCAGGGAACAATAGGGAAGGAACATGGTTCATGCTGTATGCTTCCAGTCATTGTCAAGCTGATGATGAGCCTCTGTGTCCATCCTTTAGTAGCTTCTTTTCCCGGTCCCTCTCTCATTGCTCAAGCAATCAGAACCAACCCTCCCCTTGACTAGTTTTATTCTACTCTCCAGGGCTTGAGGTGAGAATGACAGAAGGTAGGAAAGTCACATGTCCAGTCTCCAACCCAACAGAACTGAGAAAACAAAAATAAAGCCATGCGCTGGTGACACACACTTTTAATCCCAGAATTCAGGAGGAAGAGACAGGCAAATCTCTTGAGTTTGAGACCAGCCTGGTCTACAGAACAAGTTCCAGGAAAGCTGGGACTACACAGAAAAACCAAAACAATGATGATGATAATAATAATAGTGATAATAACAATAGTGGTGTTGAATGGGAAATACTTCTCTTTCCAATATAAAGGGAACTAAGAAGGAAGGGATGGGGGAATTGAGTGTACTTGGTCCTGCATCCCCTATTTAACCTTTATCTACTCTCTCAGGAGGGAGGTAGCACTGCTGTCTGCTTCCGTTTTCTCACCTGGTTCTACCTTCCTGTAAGCATAGAGCCAATTGCCTTGGAGTTCCTCTATCCATGGGAATTCTCCTCTCCAAGAAGACACTTAAGTTTTGGAAGATCACCTCTGTTGCTTCTCGAGAGACCAAGGAAGAGAATTTTTCTCTTTCCCTGCTCCATTTTTCTTGTTTATTAAGTAAAAGTCCCAAATAAGATTTATCGTCACCCCAGCTTTCTCATATCCAGACAGCTTGTTAATATTGCAGATAAACACGGTTCCTGAACACAGCCCTACACTGTTCTATTCCTGTTCTGTGCCCAGTGATTCTTTCGCATTGCCTTGGTAACCTATTAAAATACTCCTATGTGTATGGTGATATCATTCCTAGTTCTGTGAAAACCGGGACAATTTACTCAGAAGACATGCGAGTCACCTGGTACTCTTCTTGCAATCTGCTCCATTCTGGTTTGACTCCTTTTTTTTCCCCTTCTGAAACTACCTTTGAGTCCTCTGCAAGCACTTACATGCCATTTCTAGCATACCTGGACCTAAGTCAAGAAACACCCTTGTCCAGGGGTGGTGGCACATGCCTTTAATCCCAGCACTCAGGAGGCAGAGGCAGGTGGATCTCTGTGAGTTCAAGGCCAGTCTGGTCTACAAGAACTAGTTCCAGAACAGGCACCAAAGCTACAGAGAAACCCTGTCTCTAACTAACTAACTAACTAACTAACTAACTACCTGGAAAAAAAAAAGAAACACCCTTGTCAACCAGAGATTGTAGCATGCAGGCGACAGGTACTGTGGAGGCTGAGTGGATAGCAACAGGGAACCCTGGGGATCTCAAGACGAGCATAAGACTGACCTGGGGTGTGAGATAGAGGACTGGATTCCCAGAGGAATGAAGGCTACATAGACTCACAAGTGATCCCAGTCACGTGGGATAAACTTCCTAATTGGCAAATGTCTCATTGTTGCCCTCCTATTCTTGGCCCTTTTATGGATGCCGTCAGCTTGGATGGTCTGTTTCAAGATCTATAGGATTATTTGCTTTATTTCCTCCTTCTCCAGGCAAATGTCCTCTTATTACCTCTTTGGGGGAAGGGTTATACTGAATGCTCTAAGTTGTTTAGGTTCTATCTCTTAATTCTGCTTATGTATGTGAATGGTACCCAATGACATGTTTTCCAAAGCCAGAAGCCTTGGGACCAGGGGTTCGTGACTCAATACTCAGCATATGTGCTTCAATGTGTTCTGAATTCATAGGCTCAGTGTCATCCATCAGAGCTTAGATGATTATGGACCCAGACCTTGAGCATTAAAAAAAGGTGTAACCTCAGAGATTGTGGGAGTGGCCACCAATGGCTGGTCCAGCCTGAGATCCATGATACGGGAGTGAGCCCTGCCAGGGCCCAGAGGCTGGATGGCCCAGAGACCTAGGATAGAACCAAACATGATTGAAGAAAAAAAAAGTCAAACAATGAATCCTATTGATATTCTGCTAAACTCATTGATTGGTGACTACCTCAGTTGTCATCAGAGAGCCTTCATCCAGAAACTGATGGATACAGATGCCGAGATCCACAGCCAAGCATTAGGCTGAGTTCAGGGAATCCTGCTGAAGACAGGGACTGGAGGAGCCAGAGGGGTCAAGGACATCATAAGAAAACTCACAGAAACAACTCACCTGGGCTAATAAGTGCTCACAGACAACAACCAGGGAGCCTGTGTGGGTCTGAACTAGGCCCTCTACATATATGTGACAGTTGTATAGCATGGCCTACTTGTAAGATTCCCAACAGCAGGAGCAGGGGCTGTCCCTAATGCTTTGGCTGGCTTTTGGGAACCTGTTACTCATACTGGGTTTCCTAGCCCAGACTTAATACAAGGAGAGGTGCTTAGTACTACTGCAACTTGATAAGCCATGCTTCATTGATATCCATGGGAGGCCTGTACCTTTCTGAACAGAAACAGATGAGGAGTGGATGGTAGGAGGGCGGAGGGCAGGTAGGGGAGGGAATAGGAAGACAGGAGGGAGGGGAAACTGTGGCTGGGATTTAAAATAAATTAATTAATTTAATTTAAAAAAGAGGTGCAACCTCAATTGCTTCCCTGAACTCTCCCATAGCTACTACAGGGATGCTAAAATTTGACCTGTAGTTATATTCTCCTATTAAAATAATATCAATACCAGCTGAGCCTGAAACTACCATGTATGAAGCAGAGATTTCGCAAATCAAAACAAATCTGAGATTCCATCTTACACCCCTAAGGGTGGCCAAAATAAAAAATACTGATGACAATTTATGCTGGAGAGGATGTGGGGTAAAGGGAACACTCCTACATTGCTCGTGGGAGTGCAAACTGGTACAGCCACTTTTGATATCAGTATGGCAATTTCTCAGAAAATTATGATACAACCTTCCCCAAGACCCAGTAATACCACTTTTGAGTCTATACTCAAAGGATGCTCAATCGCACCACAAGGACATGTGCTCAACTATATTCATAGCAGCATTGTTTGTCATAGCCAGAACCTGGAAATAACCTAAATGCCCCTTAACTGAAGAATGAATAAAAAAAAATGTGGTACATTTATATAATGGAGTACTGCACAGCAGAAAAAAATAATGACATCTTGAAATTTGTGGCCAAATGGATGGATCGAGAAAACATCATATTGAGTGAGGTAACCCAGACCCAGAAAGATAAATAACATATGTACTCACTCATAAGTAGCTTTTAGACAAAAAGCAAAGAAAATCAGCCTCCAATTCACAGTCCCAGAGAACCTAGACAATAATGAGGACCCTAAGAGAGACATACATGGATCTAATCTACATGGGAAGTAGAAAAAGACAAGATCTCCTGAATAAATTGGGCGCATGGAGACCATGGGAGAAGGTTGAAGGGGAGGGTAGGGAAAGGGAGGCGAGCAGAGAAAAATGCAGAGCTCAATAAAATCAACAAAAAAAGTGGAGATTCCACTGATACTCCTGTCATTGGCTGCATGTAGATTGAGAGTCTTTGGGTTGGAGAGATGGCTCAGCAATTAAGAGCATTGTTTGCTGATGTGGGATGTCCTTCTGTATATGTGTGTTGCTTTTATTGGTTAATGAATAAAGCTGTTTTGGCCAATGGCTTAGCAGAGTAAAGCCAGGTGGGAAATCTGAAGGGAGATAAAGTGAGTAGGCAGAGTCCAGGAGACGCCACATAGCTGCTGAAGGAGACGGACACCCAGAACCTTAGGAACCTTACTGGTAGGCCACAGTCTTGTGGCAACACACAGATTGACAGAAATGGGTTAATTTAAAAAATGTAAGAGCTAGCTAGGAATACACTAGAGTCATTAGCTAAATAGTGTTGTAATTAATATAGTTTCTGTGTGATTATTTGGGTCTGGGTGGCTGGGAAACGAATGAGCAGTCTCCTACTACAGGTTGCTTTTCTAGGGGACCTGGGTTCAACTCCTAACACCTACATGGTGCCTAACAACTATTTGTAACTTCCATTCCAGGCACTCTGATTTCTTCTTTTGGCTTGACAGGCACCGCATGCACTTGGAGCACAGACATCCATGCAGGCAAAACATCCCTACACATAGTAATAAATTCATTTTTACAAATTAAAAACATATTAAGTGGGAGTTTGTGGGTTGAAGTATTTCACCCCAGGAAGTGCACTCAGGCGATGCACTGTACACGGACTGTGTTGGCAAAGTGGAGCGATCCCTTACCCGTGTTAACTTAGCACACTGTGCTACTTTTAGGGTTTATTATCTGCATCGCCAGGGTTAGTATATTTGGCTCTTTGAGGACCAGGGTCGTGTTTCATTTGCTTTCATCTCCACCAATGTCAAAGTGAAAGACTCCATGTCCAGTGCCTACAACAGCTCAGTATATGACAGGCCCCGTGTTAGATAACTTCTAGATTTTTCCTTACTTTGTTCTCCAAGTGGCACCAGGATCATTATTTTGTTTAATGTGTGGGTGCACAGGTGAGTACCTGTGCATGCGTGTAGCTGCTAGAGGACACCCTCAGGTGTCATTCCTATGAAGGCCAAATAATTCCCTTGAGACAGGGTCTCTTGGACTGGAGAGAGAGCTCAGCAGTTAAAAGCCTTGGCTGCACTTCCAGAGGACCCAGATTAAACTCCCAGCACCCACAGGGCCGCCCACAGCTGTCATCTATAACTCCAGTTTCAGAAGATCTGACACTCTCACACAGACATACATGCAGGTAAAACACCAATGCACATGAAATAGAAATTAACAAAATTTTAAAAATTATATATATAGAAGACAGGGTCTCTCGTTGGACTGAAACTCACCAATTAGGGCAGTGAGCCCTGGGGATTCTTCTTGCCTCTTCCTCGCTGGTGCACCACCATGCATAGGATTTTGACAAGGGTTCAGGGGATTGAACTCTAGTCCTTGTACTTGAAAGGCAAATGCTTTAGTGATTGAGCCATTCCCCGACCCTCAGGATCATGCTTCTTCCATGCTCACAGGGCAGAAATAGCCACTTAGCTGGTGAGTGGGGTAGTGGTTTTAAAAGATACTTGTGGCTACCTGGATGAGCATAAGCCAGCTAAGCTTGCTAGGAGCTAGACCGTTGGCTGGGTACTTTATAAATACCATCTCATTGTCACTTTTCAGAATCATTCTGTGAGGTGTGCCCTGCTATTTCTAGCTGACGCCAACAATTCTGAGTTGCTAAGTAACTTACCCAGGAGCACACAACCAGTACATGTCAGACCAGGGCTTTCCTTCTGAGCCACAACACTGTCTCGTATGCTTATCTTAGGAGCGTCTAATCAGAAGTAACAGGAAAATGAAATAGTATTTTAAAATGCTACTAAGACATCTGTTCCCTTTCAGACACACACACACACATACATACACACACATACATACATACACACACACACATACAGACATACACACAGACATAGATACACACAGATGCACACATACACAGACATAGACACATAGTCATGCAGATATATACACAGAGGCACAGATAGACATACAGACACACAAATACACACACAGACAGACACACACACACAAATGAGAGATGGGGAGACCTACACACATCCCAGGTGCTGGGGGAAGGAACTAAGGCAAATTATTTTGGAACCTATTTCCTTATGTGACTGACTACCCATTAACTCTGACGAAGAACCAAGAACTAAGGAGTGCTTATAGATTCGTGGTGTATGACCAAGGAGGTTAGCCGCATGCAGAGTGGCAGTTCCTGTCTTCAGGTTAGCAATTCATGACCCAAGTGATTTTGAACCTGACCCACCATGTTTTCAGCAGAGTGATGTTCATCTATTAAAAAGGTATTTAAAGAGGTGACTCACGTCAAGGGCATCTCGGGCACCCTGTGCTTTGCCCCTAATATAGTGTGTGGCTCATTCTTCACATAGCTCTGTAATGGCTTAATTCATGAAGGGCTCATTTCTGCACCACAAGGAGCTAGCTCGTGGTTCCATGAAGTCTACCAGAGACATGAACTCATTCATTTATTTACTCTAATTTTCAATAAACGCTTTGGGGCTCTTAGCACGGGTTAGACTGTAGGGTAGGGGCTCTGAGCACAGTACTGAAAGATGCATTTTGTGTTCCCTTCGTGCCTTGGAGAAAGCCTGGAGACTTGACAGAAATCGGAGATGAATTCAGCGAGAGTTCCTAGTGTGGCTTGTTGGGACAGGGCCTGTGTGTGGCGGGCACTGGGGAACGCTGTGCCAGGCCTTAAGCAGTAGGCCCTGGAGTTGGAGCTCTAAGGTTGTTCATGGGCGGTGTAGCTGACAAAGACCACGCTGCAGGAAGCTGTTCATGAAGGGCTGTTCTGTTACTTGCTTTGGGTGCTGTGGCTGGCATGCCTATGAGCTGGGTTAGCTAGGTGACCTGACCATGAGAAACAGTGAAGAAGGGTTCTGCCTCCTGTTGCTTCTCCATTTCCCCATGTGATCAGCCACTGCTTTGGAGCACGGTTGAGCTATATCTCCTCTGGCTGTATCAAATCTATCAAGTCTCTGCTGATATAACTGAAAGGCTACATGCTGACATGCAGCCAGTTTGGCAGGGCCATTGGAAAGACTTTACTAAGGGAGCTACTGGCATGCACCTTCCAAATGATATCTAGACACCCTGATAAGAAGGCAGGACACCCTGCCTCCTCTCCCTTTGCTTCTGCCTTCTCTTCCAGCTTCCATTCTTGTTCAGCTCATCTCTGTCCTGTCTTCCCTTGTGGTGACATGCACAGGCCAGACCCCTCCTTTTCATTCCTTGACCCCATCCTCCTTCAATCTTTAAAAACACCTATGTCATAGGAAGTTTCTTTGTACTGACCAAGCTTCATTCTCCTCAGAATGATCTCTGTCACTACCTGACACTCTCATAGACTGTAAGTCTGGGTCTAAGTCTTTTTTGTCTTAATCAACTTTATTGAATTATAACATACATAAAGATGTATCCGTTAAAGCATACAGGATGGGGAATTTTAATGGACTTACATAGTGTTACACTAAACATCTTTATTAACCTCCAAATCATTAAAGTTCATAATTTTGTATTTTCTGGAGCTTTATGTAAATGGAATGAGGCAACTGTTTTTGGCACATCTCAACAATCTTAAAATCGTATGTGTCTTACAGTGAGTAGCTACGGCCATGTTTCTTTCCTATCTGTCTTAAGTACAGAGACAGTATGTCTTACAATGGATATCATCTTACAGTCAATATCCAGTTTGTACACAGACACACCCGTTGTATACAGGTTTATGTTCTTGTGTGCTGGTAGTTGGGTTTCTAGCCAGGCAGAGTTGGAGAGTTAGCTGTGGGAAGTGGATATCTTTACTTTGCCGTGTAGGTTACCATAGCTCCTATAGCTGGAAACTGGCCAGAGTTAAATACCGCAGAGAATAGCAATGGTGGATTTCAGAGTTGTTTAAAAATATGACTGAGCACACAAACTCCGAGACAGCACCTTACCAAGTGTGTCCTATTACTAAGTTCCTAATGAAGGAGGAGAAAGCGATACAACATCGTTGAAATTTGGGAAATGAATTCACTGTATTGCTACAAGCCTACAGTGCTGGCTGCTTGGGAGGCTGAGGCAAGGGGACTGCAGGCTCAAGGCCCATCAGGGGCAGAGTAAATTCAAAATGAGCTAGGCGATTTATCAAGACTTTTCCCTAAAATAAAAAATGAACAAGAAGGGTTTGGGAATGTGGCTCAGTAACAAAGCACTTTCTAGGCATGTATGAGGCCTTTGGTTCAATTTCCAGCACCAAAGAGGAGGAGCAGGAGGAGGAGCAGGAGGAGGAGGAGGAAGAGGAAGAGTAGTTTAGAAAATGGTTTTTATGACAATCTCCCACTTAAAGATCCCCAGTTTATTAGAGGCGATTGTCTTTTAAAATCTCAACAACACTCTGAAAAGAACTTTATGGCTTTGAGGTGTGACTCTAGAGCTCTGTGGGGCATCCTCTGAGGTGTGACTTTGGGGCTCTGTGGGATGGATGTGTAACTCTGGGGCTCTGTGGGACATCCTTTGAGGTGTGACTCTGGGGCCCTGTGGGGCATCCTCTGAGGTGTGACTCTAGAGCTCTGTGGGACATCCTCTGAGGTATGACTCTGGGGCTTTGTGGGACATCCTCTGAGGTGTGACTCTGGGGCTCTGTGGGGCATCCTCTGAGGTGTGACTCTGGGGCTCTGTGGGGCATCCTCTGAGGATGTTCACATGTGTAAAAGGCTGGTATCTGGAGTAAGCAAAAATGAAAAGAATGCAAAAGATAGGACAGTATATTTCGTCTGGTCTGAGGAGAACCCTGGAAAGGATGGGGCTGCTCTTCATGGGTCCTGAGCTACCCAAGTACTTTCCCTCCCTAACTCTTTACAGCCTGACGAGATGGGTGTGCAGCACCCTTTCACAAGCAGAAAGGAAACCAGCATGAAAGTATGCATATGTTAATCCTAAGGTGGTGTCTCCCTCCTGGTGGAGAGTTGACTTTGGCTAAGGAGAACTTCATGCCCCACCCACCTGCCTCAGAACTGTAGCCTCCCACGGGGAGTGAGCCAGACACCTTTAACCAACCGGAGCAGGCCATGCAACACTGGATTCTCTAAAACAAGGAGGAGGCCCCTGCGAGAATCACCCCAAACCCCCAGCACATGGAGGGGAGAGGAAGTCAGAGGAGGTCTGGTAGGAATCAGGCAATACCAGGAACAGTGTGTAGGCCTCATTCCCTTTTTCAATCTCACTTGAAAATTGATCATATGGTATGGTGACTGTTTTCTTGGTGTTCATTTCTATGAATTTAGTGCATACACATTGCCCTACCACCACCATCAAGACCCAGAGTAATTGGATCATGCCATAGAATTTCTCACGCTGCCCCTGCACAGCCACACCTGACCCAACCTACAAACCCTGGCGATCTACTGATGTGCTATACTGATAGCTCTGACTGTTTGCGAACATCTTTTCCTTTAGATATTCCCCCAATCCCCTTTACTTAATTTTTCAATATTTATGTATATACCTCCATCCTCCAGCACCAGCAGACTTTTCTATTTTTTATTATATTTAAATTTTTTTCTTTTATATCTGGATGCAGTTTCCCCTCCCTCTATTCCTCCCAGCTCCTCCCCACATCCTCTCCCTTCTGGATCCACTCCCTTTCTGTCTCTCATTAGAAAAGAACAGGTTTCTAGGAGATAACAACAAAACATGACAAATAAAAAATAGTAAGATAAAATGAGAACCATCATATCGCAGTTGGACAAGCCAAGCTAAAAGGCTGATAGAAGAACAAAAGAACTCCAAGAGAAGGCATGAGAATCAGACACCCACTTGTCTACACATTCAGGAGTCCCGTAAAAGTCCTAAAAATAGTACATATGCAGAGGAACCCGGTGCAGACCCCTGTAGGCCCTGTGCTTGCTGCTTCCGTCTCCGTGAGTTCACATAAGCGTTGCTCGGTTGCTTTCGGGGGGCCTTGTTCTTAGCAGACTTTCCTATGGCTGCGCTGTGGGTTTACTGTTGCTGTTGCTAACGTCTTAGCTCCTGATGGGTACCAGGCACTTGCGCTAAGCTCTCAATATGCATCGTCGCATCTCAACTTCACGATGACCTTATGCTGCATGCATACCATTATTACCTCCCCTTTACAATGCCGAAACGGAGGATGGCAGATGTTAAATGACTCGCCTAAGGCTTCGCAGCTAACAGATATTAAACCCCAGCACAAAGGCAGCTCCATTTGACCAGAAATCCTTGAATACAGTTAGCAACGAAAGGGGGAATGGGTTATAGTTAGGAGTGGGTGCATCGTGCGTGCACCGCAGCAGTGACACTCAGGACCCCGTGTTTATCCAAAGTTGTTTGCAGATAAATATGAGTGAAGCCGGAGACTCACCCGTGTCCCCTGATTTCTCAGCCACAGCCTCTCCCTTCTTGAATCTTTCCACTTGCTACATATGGTCATCCCAGGTGTCGCCTGCCTGCTGTTTTGAGGGACTGGAATGATTTAATCTTTTTGCTCATTTAGCAAAACCCACCATCTGTATCACCGCTTAGAACACACCTAAGACCCGAGAAAGGGGCTCAATGGCCTTGTGGTTTCTGCCCGACCTCAGCTCCCTCAGGTGCTCTCTGACCTCGTTTTTTGCTCCTCGGTTGCTTGCAACAGCAGCTGAAGAAGTTTCTGTGACAGAGCCACCTGGTCTCTGTGTGGTGACAGCAGGTGTGTTCCCGCTGATGTGGGGTGTGATTGCCACAGTGCTTCACTATGCAGAGAGAAAGTCCAGCCCTGCGAGACCCAGGGCGGTGACACTTGTGTTGGGGAAGAGAGAGAGAGCGGCAGAGAAAAGAGAAAATGCAAAGTTAAGGAAGAATCAGTGTTGCTTGGGGGGTAAACCGGATACTTGCTTTCTGGGTATGCTTTTAAAATTTTAATTAGTTTTTTTTTGGGGCGGGGAGGGATTCAGAGAAGTGAAGTTTGTGAACTCCCCCCCCCCCCCTTCGCCAACTCAGAGCTCCCTTCCCTAAGGGTTCTAGTTCTGGAAGAAAGCTTTCAAGGCCAGCACAAGCTGGGAAGTACCATACCTGAATTATGGGCCACAGATCATTCGGAACAAAACCACACGAGCCAGATAATCAGGGCACCAAGAACCATTTTGGGGTGGCACCTAATTCACAAGGGGGTGAGAGAGGGCGAGTAATTCTGAGGAGAAAGTGTTGAGTCACTTCACCAACAATCCCAGCTAATATTTATTGAGCATGCAACGCGAGCCAGTCAGCGCACGAAGAGTTAATGGGCGTGACTCATTTCTATCTCTCAACAGCCCTCTGAGGTAGGCACTGCCATTATCTTCAATTTCCTGATGGAGAATTGGAGGCCCTGAGGTTTATAGTGACTCAGTCAAAGTACACAACCATGGAGGGAGCAGACTCAGGGTTTGGGTTTTTAATTTCACCAAATCTCTCTTCCTTGTCTTCATTCAGAAATGTCACTAAAACAGAATGAGAAGGAAGAGAGATAAACTCTTTGGCAACTTTTGAAGGCTTATCCAATTCCTTTGGCTTGGCTGCGCTGGGCTAATACCCAGAGGGATTTTTATCATAAGGAGCCCACCAGAGCTCCCCAACTCGGTGGAATAATTGCATGTTGTAAGAGCCCGTAGCCACTTCTCAAGTTTTCTTTTTATACAATCAGCTTGGGAGGGATTTAGATGTGTAGGCACAATGGGCTAATTTTTCTCTCTCTTGGGCTGGCAGCATGAGGTGTGACTTTTGGTTCCACCCTAGCATACTTGCTGGCACAACAGGCATCAGGCCTCTTTGAGCCAACAAAGAGATCTTGATGAGCTTGTTTGGTGGATGAGCCTGGGCGAGCAGAACAGACTTTGGGCTTAAAAAGCGTGTGAGTAGGAAGTTAAATGAACTCTGTCAGCCTGCCAGGCTATGAAGGAGGCCTATGAAAGAGGTGTTTTACAAAATGGTACCCTATGACACCAGATGATTTTCCCTGCACAGGGGAGTACTTAGGCTTAGTATTACTATGGTCTGGGTTCACCATAGACTCATGTTTAATAACAATGCCTGTTCTGCTTTCCTGCGAGGGCTATCACTCCTGTGTTTTGCAGAATGCCTCATGTATGGCAGGGCACAATAAACAGCCAATAGTGATATTTACTACGATAACGATCGTCCGATGCCTTTCATCTAAGGCTGTCATAGTGCTTTGCAAACATTAATTAGTTAGGTGTCAAGGCGGCTCTAGGTTTTTATAATACATTTTCCCATTTTACAGAATTTTAAATTGAGACCCAGCCAGCTTAAGTGGCTTGTCCAAAGTCATAGCGCGTGTTTAAATTAATGATAATGATGGTGCTTTGTGTTTCCCTGGCCGATGTTTTCCATGGTGATGCAGCATGTTGCAAAGATAATTTCACAGTGTCTTAGAGAAGGGATGGGATAGCAAATATTATTGGCTGTAGGCTCGGTTGGATAAACTGAGGCAGAAAGGGCAAATAACCCCAGGGGATTTGACTGACGATGCGAGTCCACCCTCAGAGTGCAGCATCCGTGCCTTAACTGGAAGGCATGAAGGTTTCATAGTTACAGGAAAGATAGGTATACTTCTGCAAGCAGAAACAAGCTGCAGGATGCCACTGCCTTAGCATCCAGGAATGGGTTTGTTCATAGTCCCATCAAGAGACAAGAGGCGTGGGATGAACTCTTCCAAGAAAGAAGTGAAAGAATGGGGTGACAGTGGTGGGGGCTGCCAGCCCTTCTCTTTGAAAAACATGTTTATGAACTCAGATTCTCTCTAGAAGCATGAACCCTGAAGGACTTGAGTCCGTGCTTCAGCCCTGATGACAGGCCTGGGTCCGGGGTGGCTTGGTGAGTAGGCACAGACCCATCACTGTCTTCTTCGTCCTAGGTTCCACGTCCCCGCAAAGAGGTCCAGGGACACCCACTCTCTTAACGCCTTACTATTTTCTGCTCTCAGTCCCCCTTGTGGAGGAGCACTCTGTGAATGTTGAATGGTGCAACCCCCTGGCAACTGCAAATACACTTTCCTTAGCAACGGGGAGAAAGAGGAAAAGCTGAACAGAAGTAGGCAAAGCTTACAGGGGCCCTGCCTCCTTCCAGGCAGCATTTCCTTAGTGAATGATGACCCTCTCCTGAAAGGCAAGTCAGACTTTTATAGGCAGGGGGAGAGAAGAGGTTTCCAAGTGTTAAAAATTCAAGGGCCCTGCCAACCCTGACACTGATATCTTTTCTCTTCACAAGGTAGGTTTGAGTAAAGTTTGTTCTCCACCCTACTCTACCTTTGCAGGTCTGTGGGTTCTGACTGACTGAGGAGACTTTCAGAGGAGTGAGCGCCCATCCCTTTCCCGGAATGTGTTCACCTACAGGTGCACAACAGCAATAAAAAAAAAAAAAAACTTCAGCGAAGAAGCCAGGCCAACTTCCCGCTCTCATTTTTTTTTTTTTGAATCTTTACACACAACCCTACCACATGGGTGGCTTAAAGGTGCAGTGAACTCCAAGAGACTGACCTCTCAGAAGAAAACTTCAGGAAACAGCTGTGAATGCAGACTGCAAGCCTCTTCTGTGTGAGGAGGGAGCCCAGTGCCAAATGCTCCCATCCACCGCTACTCTTCTGAGCAGTCCTGGGACCCTGCAGCAAGCATTAAAGCTTGCTTTAGGCCAGACTTCAGAGTATACATCTTGGATGGCCTAAATATGCCAACAATCTAAGCCATTGCTTAGAACATTATATGTGTTCTCTTTGCTTTGTAGAGACACATCAGTACTGTGTCTATACACATCTACTTGATTATATATCCTAACCTTTGCCATTGATCAGTCCACATACATAGACACTTCCCTCCTGCGTGATTCTGAGCAGCAAGTATCTCGATAGCTTTGAACAGATTATGAGTGATTGTCCTTGTAACAGCACTTTATGATAAGGGATGGGAAAACAGATTTAGGTAAAATTCAAGCAACACCTGACATCCGCAAACTTCTCCGAAATCTCAAAACCAACCTGCAGTTGAATTTATTTTCTTTATTTCTCACCCCGGAGCAGTTCCCATGCACTGGTCTGGCCCCTTAGCAGCAGAAGTGAAAGACCAGAAAACAATTATCTACAAGTTCTTCTTTCATCGTTCGAGAACTAAATGAGAATGTAGCAAGCATCAGAAGTTCTGTTTTAGATGAATTGTCAGATGGATCAGAATTCCCATTGCATCTCAGTAAATTGATCATAGCTCCCCCAGCCCATTCTGGGGAATCATCTCCAGCACTCTGATGGAAGTCTTTGTACATGAAGGAAGTAGTCTGCTCCCTAGCTCTCAGCATACACATACCCAACCTCCAAATGCACATGATATTAGCAACAAGTTTTCTCTTACCCCATCCATGTGGATCCTGACACTGGGCACCAGCCGGAAAGGGCTGGCCTGTAGACTTCTGGAACTGGTCTTGGTTTTCCTGTTGTCCTGCAAGGTCAGTATGCGAGGCCTGCGAAAGGAGCCCCCTTTCCAGGAGTTCTGACCCGAGCGCACACCATCCAGCAGGCGTACCAGCAACAGGTTGGCTGGCAGAGCCTCGATGCTGCAGAACACCAGGGTCCGGCATTCCGGGCACCTCAGTTCCTTGTGGGCCTTGAAAATCCTCTGTAGACATGGTTTGCAGAAGGTGTGCTGGCAGGGGAGGACTTTGGCTGTGACATCGAGCTTTTCAAAGCACACAGGGCACTCCAGGAGATCAAGTAGCGTCAAATCATCCATTTTATTTTAAAACTCCCGTCGGACCTGGAGAAGTAGAGTTCTCATTGTAGGGGGCAGGCGAGCCGAGGGGGTAGAGCCGGTCTTTTGGGAGCATCAGAATTTCCTGCCTGTTTGAAGGAAGGAGGAAAAAAAATGTGACTGCCCCGAGAGGTGTGTCCCACCTACATGGAGGCAGTGTCTTGAGAGGCAGCTGCAAGTACTTTGTTCCGGGAGCTTCAAATGACTCATTCTGATTCAGTCTTGCAGGTTAGAAGACTTGTGCCTGCTGCCGGGATCAGAGGGAGTTCTGCGCAGTGACGAGGGCTCACTGCCTCTGAGTGGAGAGCCCAGGCAAGGAAAGGAAAATGACCATCTCGGGCCGGGAGCCACTTCTCTACTGAAAGGACAGGAGAGGAGCTTTCTCTTGCCTGGAGCACAGTCGACTAGTATTAACTCAGACCTAGGCCTGACAATACACTTTCTGGGAGGATATCCACCTACCTCCTCCTCTCCCCCTCCCCCAGATGGGCTTGTTTTCTCTCTGCAGCACAAGCGGAAGGGCTTAGGAAAGTGTTTATGGAATCCCATGCAGATGTAGACTTCTTCCCCTCCAGGAGATCTTCCTCCCCGAGTTTGTTCTGGCAATATTCAAGAAAAATCCCTGCTCCCCAATATTGTTTTGCCTTAACTCTGTCACCTCCCCCTTCTCTCCTCTCCATGCCTCCCTCCGCCCCAGTTTAGTGCAGAGCCGGAGACATTCTTTCTCCTACCAGCTGAGGTCCTGCGGCCTGTTTAGTTGCTCTGACAATTGTACTGGCTGGCTTTCAGCTTCAGCAGAAAGGAATTCAGGCTTGTGGTCATAACCTACAGAAACTCAAAGGAAGCAGCATGAACAGGCTGTGTGTGTGTGTGTGTGTGTGTGTGTGTGTGTGTGTGGTCCGAAAACAATCCTGGCTTTACAAACAGTTTCATTTCAGATGCCTGAAAACCAACTTTCGGGTTTTGAGAGGTCTCCCGGGTACGAGTCAGCCACGCCCAGGCTCCGGTGACCCGGGACACCGCGGGTGGGCTCGGCTGGAGGGCCGGTGGCCCTCAGCCCCTAGCAGAGCAGAAGTGGGGTGAGCTGAGCAGGGCCGGCGCCTCGGGGTGGCGGGGCAGGGTGGGGGTGGGGGTGAAAGTCTTCTCCAAAGTTGCCGGCGCGCTGAAGTACGTGGGACCACTAACCTTGTGCCTATAATTTCAGTTGCAATCGGCTACCCTCTTTCTGGGCTCAGCTGGGGCTGCTCCTTCTAACTGGCCAGTCTCCTTTCCTCCCAGAGACTGGTGCAGCAGGAGCTTTGAAAACTTCCATAAAGTTCTTCCAGTTTCAAGGGATCACCTTACCCAACATTGTTAACACTGTCGCTGCCAGCAGCTGCCTGACAGCCCACACGCCGGGGCTGACCCATCCTTGATACCAAGCACTGAATTCTTTGTGGACCTGCTTTCCCCACTTCCTCCCCTATTCAAGCAGCTTAAAGTTGCTTAATTAGAAACATGCCAAGTGCCCATGCTTATTTTTAAACTTTTATGAGGATTTCCTGAGAAGGTCAAACATATTAATGATAGCTGTGGTTCAAAGATAAGTCGGCCTCTTATAAAATACTGGTCTTAAAAGTGATAATCACTCCTTGCGTGTTGAGATGAGAGAGGCTTCAGTAATCTTTGGTGCAGTTTCTTCCAATTTAAAAAAAAAGTGGGATGTGCATGCGCATACTTTGAAAATCAGAGCACAGGAATGTCTTTTAAAAAGGCAAAAGTAGCTGGGTGGGTGGTAGTGGCATACACCTTTAATCCCAGCACTCAGGAGGCAGAGGCTGGTGGATCTCTGTGAGTTCAAGGCCAGGGTGGTCTACAGAGCTAGTTCCAGGACAGCTAGGGCTGTTACACAGAGAAATTCTGTCTCAGGGAGTGGTGGTGGGGTAATGACCCCAGATCTCCTCTCTTTCCTATAGCCATTCTACACTCTTTAAATGATGCTAAAGTGCCATTTTTTATTTATCAATAATGTGTTCAAGTTGCAAATCAGTCCAATTGAGCAAGTAGGTGATGACATCACATCACAGCAGGGTGGTCTCCTGCTCATGTCAGCTACTATTCTAAATACTTCACCTGTATTGCCTGCTTGACCCTTTGACCAACTTGGGGACACCACTACTGTTTACCTTAACCACCCAGATGAAGATGATGAGACAGGCAGGAAAGGTGGTCATGTGACCAGTGTCATCAGCCGGAAGGCAGGCGGTCAGTGTTCTTCACTACAGCGCCATGAAATAAGCAGGCTTTAAGAGAGGGTTTGAGGACACCCAACCTCATCAGGGATGAGGACAATGGCAAGAAGTCAGGAGATAATGACCCAGATTGACCAATCAGCATGCCTGAAGATGAGGCAGCTGTGCCCAGAGAGATCAAGAGATTCTCTCAAGTTGCCTGGCGAGTGAGGGTAAAGCTGCAACTAGAAACTGGGTCTTCTTCCTTCCCGCCTCCTCCACCACCTCCTCCTCTTCCTCCCCCTCCTGGTTTCTTATGGCTGGGTGTGTGCTACACACCAGTAACCCTAGTAGTGGGAAAGCAGAAGCAGGAGGATCATGATTTTGAGGTCATCCTGGTCTATATTGTGAGAATCTGTCCCCCACCCCAAATACAAATCAATTTTCCTTTCTTTTTTTCTTTCTTTTTTGTTCCCTATTCTCTTTTTATCCATCTATTGAATCTTCTTATGTTTAAGCTTAGGGATAACAATTCTTTGGTGGGGGAGGGGGCCAGGGATTGAACCTAGGCACTCATACTTGCTAGCCAGGATTTTACGACTATTCTAAATGCCCTGCCTGACAGTAATTCTTTATCACAGGAAACCACTTCGACATGGCTCCTTGGGAAATCTTAAGAGGAGATCAAGAAGCCTTCCGTTGATGGTCTTTCTTGTGTTCTTCCACACCAGTTCAAGAAAATAAAAAAATCAAACCTGCATGAATCTCAAAATGAAGAAGATGCCTGGCAGGAGCAAGTGTAGTCTTCTCTTCTGGTCTCAGGCCTTAATTCCCACATGTGCCCACTGCAGAGAATTCTTTCCAAATCCCCACTGAGTTTCAACAGAATCCCACCCCATTCTGCATTGCCATGTCTGCCCACGAGGGCAGCTCTCTTCAGATTCTTCAATCTCATTTCTGCTCAGCTCCTCTGTGCCCTGCCCTGTAGACCCCTTGCCTTCTAGAAAGTGTACTCCAACAGAAGCTTCTGTAGCAGGGTTTTGCACTGTGCCCTCCCTCCAGATTCTTAAACACATCCTATCTCTCCGACATACCCTCGCCTGCACCTACATGCGCACACGAGCTTGTCCAAGAAACATATTTATGTAAGCGTGGAACATGTAAAACAATAATAGAAATGCTATAGATAATTTAATGGATGCCAGATACCAGTGAGAAAACTTTAAGCAAATTGTCTCATTGGGTCTTCCTTATGTCTTAAACCTGAGTTTTAATGCTACAAAGTCCTGTACACACCCTGAGTCTATTCCTGTATCTTTACTATATAAGTCCACACACTTTTACATACAAGGTCCACCATGTATCCATCAGCGGATTTCAGAAGCAACCCAAGAAAAACAAGAATAAAGGAAACTAGGGTGCTTTGACTCTCACCTTCTTCAGTGTACCCCATTTCACAGCCCCTCCCTGTTTCCCCATAGTCAGGGGTCTCAAAATTCTCTGGTGTCCTCCCTTGCTGAGAGAATTCAATCACATCTGCTAGCTCCTAAGAAGGCAGGGAAGCCCAGTGAGTTATCCTTTCCTAGTGCATTTGGCAGTTGGAAATTCAAAACTACAGAGTGAGGATGGTAGATTTCTGGGCACTGGAGCAGGACAGAGAAAATTTACATTGGCTGGGAGCGAGGGTGGGGGTAGGGTGGAGGTGGGTTGGGGGTGTGGGGGGGCCTTCAAATCACACTTGTAGGTGGTCCCTAACACCACCCACAGAGACTGAAGTCTCAAGAAGACCTTTTCTTTTGAAGTGTTGGAAGACAGGGATGGATTTAGATGGGGATTTTATTCTGGATTTCCCAAGCACTACCTTGGCATCAAATCAGACAAATAGCTAGTTCCTAAAAAAAAAACAAACAAAAAGGTGAACTCTGCATCCTTCCCAGACTCCAGGCTCCCTGCACCACACTCGCTACAGCAACACGCCTTCCAAGGCTGTTCCAGGCTGTGTGCTTGTTTACTATCTGTAAGGTACTTAGGGGCTTGTGCTGCTTGTGTTTACACTTCAGTTCATGCTAAAAGTAGGCAAATCTGTTCGTTTGGTTCCCCTATTCAACATCCTTCCTGCTGGCCTTAGGCTGAAATCCAAGTCTTTCTTCTGGCTGGTAAGACCGTGTATGATCTGGCTTATCTGCCTGAGCTTGTGCGAACACATCCCTTCTTTATTCCAGAGGTACTGCTGCCGTTCTCCCTTAACCCCCCCCTCTCTCTCTCATTCTCTCTGTCTCTCTCCTTCTCCCTCTTTCTCTCTGTCTTTCCCCCTCTTTGTCTATTTTTTATTCTTTTTTACTTTGAGCTCTAAGTAAATGCCCCTTCTGGGAAATGGTCTTGATTTATGCGAGTGGAGAGTTTGTTATCTTATCCTCTTTCACAAAGGTTGTATTTGTCCAAGGATGCGACTGGTGTGTAGTTGATGCTCAATAAACGTGTATGAATGAACTTATGACTGGAAGGAGGAGTGCATGAGTAAATGAATGAATGAATGAATGAATGAATGAATAATGTTTTTAAAATGTTGTGTTTGGAAATCAGGCATGTAATTCCAGCACTTGAGAGACTGAAGCAGTAGACGGCTGTACATCACACCTGTATGGTATCAGACACGCATCTGGAGTCAATTTGAATGCCCTGAATTCCACCTTTTACTTGAACTAAGCATTTCCACCAGATTCAGGTAGATGTCACTTAGTGTCTTGTCTCAAGATATGGCCATATATTTCTTCCTTCCAAACCCAGATGTTCTCTGATGGTACCATATGGGTCACCTTTGGGAACCTGATCGCACTCACACAGTACTGATCCAGAAGTGAGAGTCTTCTTAGGTGATGGTAGCTTACGGAGAAAGCTCTCATCTCTCTTCTTCTTTCTTTGATCAAGGGTGATGGTCCTGAGCTAAGTCCTGTGATCAGAGCACTGTATAGCTACAGGGGGCTGCAGACAAAATACCATCGCTAACTTCTGCCCCTTGTGTAATTACCTTCAAGGAATAGGCCATTCTCTCTGATTAAGAGAATTTCTTTTAATGTGAAAATTACATCACAAAATATGTGCACTTGGTTTGGATGTAGTTTTGGAATTACAACTTTAGTGGTATGTCATGTCATACTCTTTGTTAGTGTGTGCATGCACATGTGATGGCACAGATTTGGGCATCAGAAGACAAACCCTGGCATTCAGTTCCCCCCTTTCATCAATGGTCCAGGCCTGTGAAGCAAGAGCGCTTGCTTGGGAGCCCGTCCCACTGACCTGCGTTAGTCATTTTCATTTTCTGCTCTTAGTGTTTGTAACCTCAGGATCTCTACCATAAACTTAACCATTCATAATAAATCCTCAAATTGGTCCAAAGGGTTCTCATGAACTCTAGCTCCCTAGAGTTTAAACGTGACACCAAGAAGCCTCTCCTTTCTCTCTGCATTTTGGTAGGGGCTTCTACTTCTATCAATTTCTTCAGTACCTAGTATAAATATGCATTTAAACTATTTAAATATAGAGGTGCTGCTTCCTGATGTTGGATTAGCCCCCATGATTAGATTTCCCAGTGGGTCCTTGGGAACTTTTGGAGCTCTTTAGGGAGTAGAGAACAAATGTGGAAAGTGGGCACCTTTCTAAAAATGGATGCGAAAGCAGGAAGAGAGAAGGTCTGGCTATCTGTTGGACATCCCGTCTTTCTTTGAAAGATGCAGGCCTAGAATGAAGTTACCCAAGGGATTTCTCCTCCCATTATGGATGTTTGCAGGTGAGAAGTATATTTCAGGGCATTCCTACGCAATTATCAGGCCTGCAGTAAAGTGGTCCACACTTGAGGCAGGGACAAAGAGCTTTAGTGTTCTCAGGACGACCTGTGGTCCTTAAGTTAAAAGAGAAGCAATTTGAATCCATGTCAAGAGCGTGACTGAGGAGTTGGGTAAACCTGATTTCAGTCCCAGCTCTGCTACCAGTCACGACATAGCCCACTTCACTCTTCTCCTTCTTGGCTTCCTTATATATCAAATGAGGTTACTAACAGGATTCACCTCGAGGATTCCTTCGGAGGGGTCTATTGATGCATAGTAGAAGTGTTTCTTCTCCTCCTTTTTTGCTTCCTTCCTTCCTTCCTTCCTTCCTTCCTTCCTTCCTTCCTTCCTTCCTTCCTTTCCTCCCTCCCCTCCCTCCCTCCTCCTCCTCCTCTTTCTCTCTCTCTCTCTCTCTCTCTCTCTCTCTCTCTTTCTTTCTTTCTTAAGCAGATCTCATTGAAAAAAAGGAAAGCCAAAGACTTTTCACTTTAAATCAAATTAACCTTGAGGAAGAACAGACCAGCATCACCTGGAAGGCGCTGATCAGTGTGCTTATCTCTGTTCACGGTTGCACCCCACTTCCATGCCTCTTATGTAGGAATATAGTTTAAAAAAACAGTAAATCGCTTTTCTGATTAAAAAATTTAATCTTAAAATGAAACTTCAAAAATACGTCTGCAAAATGAGCAGACAGATTCCCTGGCTGTAATTTGCAGGTGAGAGTAAATGCTTGTGTAATCACGGCTAAAACAGGAGAATTGACAAGTGCCAGCTCGAAGCCGAAGACTAGCCCTAGACTGAAGTTGCTTTGGTGTACTCAGGACTGAAAGAGCGAAGGAAGGCCTTTCTCACCCTGGGACTAAAAGAGATCCAGGCTGTGTTAGGGTACCCGGCTGTGTCTTGTAGAGGAACTGGGGTGACTGGAGGAGCGGGGGACCCTGCCTATTCTGTATCATGAACAGTGGTTTGCCCATCGTTGCTCTGGTGAGAGTCTTCCTCTTGATTTTCAGTAGGCTAGCTGTCTAAGCGCACCTGTGTTTTCTCCATAGCCTAGAAGGCATCTCGAAAGGCAGTGTGTAAGATCAGAAAGTAGAAAATTAGGTAGGCGTGTTCCTTACCATTCTGTCAGTAGTGGACAATGGCTTGGCTGCTAAGTCCCAGGCAAATTTGTAGTCCCAATGTTCATACTATGCAATGTCAGTTCTCTCGTGTTTATTGTGTGCTATAAGAGGCCATTTCTGAGGAGGCTGTGGGAAGTGTACAAGGGGTCCTCTGTACCATTTCTGCAAACACTGGTTAAAAAAGAACCATGCATAGTTAGTTATAGCCATATAAATATATCCCGTTCACCCACTGCACATCCAGAAATGTATTCTGGCAGAACAGACATGTACCCAAGTACATTTCTCAGCATTACTGACACTAGTGAGTGGTTAAAAGCAGTCTTAATATGCAACAATGGGAAACTGCTTAAAAACCTGAGACTACTACCCAGCTATTAGAAATGATAGAAGGAGGTATAATATCCACAACTGAGTAAATAGAAACTTGAAAGTCATGTGAATCAAGGCTGCTTCATTTTATTTATTTATTTTTCTTCTTTTTGGAAGGGTTTCTTTTGTTTATTTGTTGAACTAGGGTCTCTTGCTGTAGCCCGGGGGTAGGAATCCTCTTGCTGCCATGTCTCAAGTGCTATGGTAATGAGTGTGTGCCCCATGCCTGGCAGAGTCGAGGTTATTTTAAAATGATGCACAGATATACAGATATACAACATTACGATTAGAAGAATACATGGCAAAAGGTAACAATGATAACTCAACATATTAGTTGATTTTCTATTGTTTTCAGTTTGCTTATGCATGTTTGTAACTTTTTATAATGAACACATAGTTCTGTCATCACACACACAGACACACACACACACACACACACATCAAAGCATAGTGGTACATACTGCGATCCTAGCACTTGAGAAGTGGAGGGGAGAGGATCAGGAGTTCAAAGTCATGCTCTGATGCATAGTGAGCCTATGGCCAGTCTGAGCTACATGTATTTTTCTAACAACAGCAGTAACAACAAGAAACAAAACAAAAACAGCAAAAATCAAATCAGTCAATCAACCAAACAGACAAACAAACTGAAACAGGGGCTGTAGTGATGACAAAGTGCTTAGCACACAAGCATGGGGAGCTGAGTTTGACCTTATAACCCATCTGAAAAGCTAGTGATGGCACTTGCTTACCATCCCAGATCTGGGGAGGTGGATACAGGCCACCAGGGCTCACTGGCCAGCCAGCCTAGCCTACTCGCAAATTCCAGATCCCAGTGAGAGAGTTTCTCTCAAGGAACAAGGTTGATAGTTCTTGAGAATGATATGTATGGTTGACTTCTGCCTCTACATACATGTGAATGCATGTACATGCCCATTTGTATTACACATGAATATGAACACATACACAGATACAAACAACAAAACAAACCCCAAACCCCCAAATAGCTTAAGTGTCATCAGATTTACTGAAACATTTGCACTGAAAAGAGGTAAATCTTATAATCTGACCAGGCTGCCCATTACATCTGGTAAGATAACTATTAAAGACAACGAATTCCACATTTTCTGAAGCTGTACTTGGCCGACAGCAATCCGGAACAAGTACCTCGCCGGGCAGATGGAAGGCTGTGGCTGGCACTTCACTCCTAACTGTACACCCTCTCTCCTTTTTCTGCTTCCTTTCTGATGAAATCAGAAATGCGCTGATTTAAAACCATGATCTTTAACTCATACACTGAGCAAGATTTGTGCCAAAGCTGACTTTTGCTGAGACTCTTGTGCAATCCATCTTGCAATTTTGATGATACTGTAGGGAGACTGTAAATCTGAGTCATACGTGGGTTATGAGTAGTCTAGACGTCCATCCCGAGTCTGGTCGTCAAGGGCAATGCATGTGACAGGAGAAACAAGGGCTCTCTCTTTAATTTTTAAATGAAATTACTTTCGTATAACCGAATGTAAGTAACATTTGTCAAACCAATTAGATGCTTCTGAGGGGCTCCCGAGTGCGGCCAATTGTACATTAATTATACGCCACTATGTCCTAGTTGCTTGCTCTTTCTTATAAATCACTTTTGCCCCACATAGTCTGCATCACATGGAACAGGAAGCACGCCTTTGTTGATAGCTTGGTGGTGCCTGACATCAGTAGATGCGGATATCTGCTGAACACCGAGGATGGCTCGTCTGAGTTTAATTATCACTGCACCCCTAAGGCGAAAACTTAGGGCTGGGCACCCGAGGACCCTGGATACTCAGCTCTACCACCAATAGCTCTGCAATTTTGAGTGTTCAACAGCTCCAAGCCTCACCCATAAAAGTTGTAATCAGTGGTATCCACTTCTCGGACTTGGGAGCAGCACATTTCTTAATACATAATGGTATCACCCAGAGCAATACCTACCACATAAGAAATGCTCAAAAGATATTGGTGGCAACATTGCATTTTCTTTTCATCTTGGAATGAGGTGACCGTAGCCATCTTATTAAATGAGAGTTAGACCTAAAGTTGGGTGTGCTGATACACCTCTGCAACTCCAGCATTTTGGAGGCAGAGGCAGGAAGATTAAGAGTCCGGGGTCATCCTTGACTACTTAGTGAATTCAGGGCCACCCTGGACTACCTGAGACCCTGTGTAAATGAGTGTGTGTGACAAATGGGACGGCGATAATAACACCCTGTGTGACTGTTGTGCACACACATACAGATGATGCTCATAAAATGCTTCCAACAGTGTGATACAGCGTGAGTGCTCAGCCAAGGTTACCCATTATCCCCATGCCTGGCCTCTTATTATCTGCCATGTTGCGTCTAAAGTACAGTTTAAAACTGACCCCAACTCCTGGCTTTCACCAAAGCTGTTATTCATTTGGCCTTTGCATGACTGCTAATTCAGAGAGTGGCTGCCTGGAGGCTCACATGGTCTTGGGCACAGTAGCACTCTGGAGAACTTTAATAGGGGTGGGGTTGGCTGTTACGATAGAACAAACAATGACAGTTATCATTATTGTGCTGGATTCTGAACTAAGAAACCTAGCTCTCCTTTTACAGGTGAAGAACAGAGTCCCACAGAGGTTATGTGTTGCTCCAGCTTCTTCCTGCAAAGGGAGCCCAGGATGCAGATGCAGTCAGTCTGTGCTCTGGACCTCTCTGCAGCCCATTTGCTACAGTTGGAACATGAAAAGAGATGCTGCTGTAATCAAGCCCTTCGAGGAACTTTGACCCGAGACTTTTATTTTAGTTCTAGTCAGTAGAGTTCAGTCCTCGGGAATGTTAACAACAACTTCAGGATCATTGATAACAAGAAGAAAGCAAAATAAGCCTAGGACAGAAAGGAAAGGAATGGCTGGGCGTGGCACGCTCGCTTGCCATCTCAGCACTCAGGAGGCTAATGCAGAAGGACTGAGGGTCAAAGGCCAACATGGGCTATCTCAGGAGACTTTGTCTGTAAAAAAAGAGGGTTATGCCAGAAAAGTGAATGAACACTAGTTGATATAATTCTTTTGGATAAAAGTTATTTTTTTGTTTTTAAATTAAAAATAGAGACTCCTACAGAAGTAACCAGAATCACCTCATTTTGGTTCTTATGCCAAATTATGGACTGTAAATTACTTTTCAGATTCAAGTCTGAAAAATATTTGTTCTGTTAGGTCTGATGTGTCCATCTGTGATTTTATCTTGGGGCCAATCAGCTGTGGCTTGGATTAAGAATGTGTGGATATGGTTGCTATATCCATGGGACTAAAAATGTAGGGATATGGTTGTTGAGGAAGAGGGCTGAAGTGGTGGGCAACTTCTCTTTTCTTGCTGCTTCCCAATCTCAAATGCTCCTTCGTTGGCTCTAACCAACTGGGCAATGTAACATTGTCTGCTAATTGTGTTGTTGCTGTAGTTCTGATGATCAAATTCTGGGCTGGGTATATGCTAGGTAAGTACTCTCTTATTAAAACTTCGTGTGTGCTAAAGATCTTTTTAAAAGCTGCATGGAAACCTACTATTGTAGAAGTTTCTTAAAAGATATGGATACAAATGCAATTTTGGCTAGGTGGTGGTGGCACATGCCTTTAATTCCAGCACTTGGGTGGCAGAGGTGGGTGACTCTCTATGAGTTTGAAGTCAGCCTGGTCTACAGAGCTAGTTCCAAGGCTGCCAAGGCTCCATAGAGAGACCCTGTCTCAAAAAACAAAACAACACACACATAATTTATATATATATATATATATATATATATATGGAGGAGTCACCATATATTGGGGGAGATAATGTCCCCAACCAAATAAAACCCCTCGTGACAGGAATGGGTTACAGCCTTTTGAGTTATTGGCTAGATGGGTCCCATAGATGCCCCCAAACACTACTGGCTATTGCCAATGCTATTGGTTGCTCTCCACAACTGACACCGAGACTCTATTGCTGAAGACACCACATACTTGTCACTAAACATGAAGAAATCGACCTGGTTCTCAACCAGAAGCATCACCCCTGTTGACTAGCACTGTCAGTGCTGGAAGGTGCTATATATGCCACCAGAAGGGAAACATAATCATTGGTATCACTCAGCTATGAACTCTGTAAGCTACAACAGTGACTTGGACCTTCAAGGTATGCTCACTGATGCAATAGTGGCAAAGCATTATGGAAGTAACCAATCACCTTTTGATTGGACTTAATGGGACACACTTCTGACACTGTTAATGAGGCCAGAAATCTGAGAGTAGATAGGTTGTAGGCTTTAGGTGAAATCTATTACTATTATTCTCCTAAATGAACATAGGTATGAAACTACTTGTCAGGACATATTGCTATGCTCATACACCAGTAAAAAGACCCCAAACTGAACGACATGCAGAGAGTGAGAGACTTTGGAGCACTCAGGCCTAAATGGGATGTATATATTGCACACTTTTCCTCAAGGTTCAGAGATCTGTGAGGAAGAGGGTAAGGATGGATTGTAAAAGTTTGAGGTGGTGGATAACTTTGAGGAAGCAGTGCTTTCCAGACAAAACAGGACTGATGTACATTTGAACTTACAGAGACTGTGATGGCATCCCCCAAACCTGCATGGTTCAAACCAGGCAAAATCCCAAAACAGCGAAGGGCAAGTGGCAACAAAACCCTAGCCCTAGCCAAGAAACTACTTGTAGTTGATAGCTGCGAGGAGAGTTTTCTTCAAAGGAATGTCCCTGGGTATATTAACCACATGCTATTCCTGGGAGGCTGCATGCTCAGGAATAGTTAGCCAGTACAAAATCGATTCCATTATTTTTTTCTCTTTTCAGGTTGTGTGTGTGTGTGTGTGTGTGTTTTTTTTTTAAGAGAAAAAGACCACGAAACAGGGTGACTATGTTGGCTGGCCAACCAATGATTTCCAGGGTCCACACTTTATTCTCTCAGTTCAAGGTCCGTACCACTATGCTTTGCTCTTATGTGTGTGCTGGAGATCCAAACTTAGGGCATCAGGCTTGCTTGGCAGACACTTTATCAACTGTGCCCTTCCCCAGTCCTTACAACTAAAATTTTAAACGTGCCTTCTTTCTTCTTCTTCTAAAAGTTCATTCAAGAACAGTGTTCATAAGGATACGTGTGAAAGGAGCCCACTGTTATTTTACTGGAAGACAGGTGAGGCTCCCCTCCACACACATCAGAAAAGGACTGGTTGTCTACACACAAATGGAAATGCACAGAGGAGCACATGGGTAGAGTTATATAAATCAGCCTAATAGAAAAGAGAAGACTGTAGTTAGTGATCATCATACGGTGTTTTAAGAGTCTCTTTGTGTGCACATGTTCTTGTGTGTATGTGTGTGTGCACTCACATGTGCACATGCGTGTTCATTAAAGTCAATGGTCAATGTTTTTAAAGTAGTCTCCATCTTATTTTCTGAGACGATCTTGTTCTGAACTTGGAATTTGCTGGTTCAGTTAGAATGGCCAGCCAGAAAGCTCCAGGCATCCTCTAGTCTACCAACAAGTAATGGCATTCCAGGCAGGTGCTCTTGTGCCCATATGTGGTTCCTGGGGATCCAAATTCAGGTTCTGATGTTTTCAGGGCAGGCACTTACTGCCTGAGACATCTGGGCCATCTCCTCAGCCCTTTAGAGGAGTTTTGTAGAGACACACAACAGTGATTATAAATTCCAGGGCATATGGAAGCCAGACTGGCTTAGTAAGCAGGCCAGGTTGGAACTATAAGAACCTTAAGGGCATGTTTCATGGCAACCAACTGGTGCCTCTCAGATTCAGCTATCTTTGTGAATGGAGAAACGGATCTTTAGATTTTTTCTCAGAATAGCTGGAAACCATGGAAATTTTCATTTCATGGTTTGTGATAGCCTCTGCTACCTTCTGTCACCTCTGGAGCTGGGAGCCTCATAAAAAATACTTCAGTTATGTGAAAAATCTTTGGTGTGTAGTTAGTAGTAACTAATAGGCATGGTTTACGTGATACAGTGTATGTGGTCAACTGGAAATAGCTTTGTCTTAAAGGTCTACCTCGTGTTAGAGTCTAAAATGGGCTTACCAATTGTCTCTGGAGAATTGTACTGATGGCCAATTAGGGACCAGCTTCCCACTTCCGTGTTAGTCATTTTTCTCACTGCTCTGATAAATATCCCAACAAAAGCAACTTAGGGAGAACGGGCTTATCTGGGATCTCAGCTTGAAGGTCTAGTCCATCACAGCGTGGAAGCTGTGATGACAGAATCTGGTCAGACTGCATTTATAGTCAGGAAGCAGAGAGTGATGGATGCTCAAACTCAGCCTGCCTTCTCTGTCTTCTAAAAATACCTTTTATTGTACTCCTTGGCAATTGACTGCATGCAAATATTGTGTACTGATCATACCCACCCCACCATCCCTTCACTACCCCTAGGCACCTCCAATATGTTCTCCTTGAAACTTCATGTTCTCTTCCTCCTCCTCCCCTCTTCCTCTCTGTCTCTGAGTCCAATTCGTGCTGCCTGTTACAATACTGACTGTTCTTGGCTTGGTCCTGGTAGCCAAAGCTACAGTGAGTTCGTGAGCATCAACGGCCACTCTATGTCTAGAAGACAACATTTTATGGCATTGTTCCCTATCTGGTGGCTCTTATTTTTTTTTCTGCTTTCTCTTTTGTGATGTTTCCCGAACCTTAGGGGTCACTTCTTCCTTTTTATGTGGTTAAGGACCCAAGACCAGGGGTGGTGTGTTACTCTCCTTTAGAATCAACTTTCTATCTCAATTAATCTAGATAACCTCCAAAAGGCATGCACAGAGGTTAACCAAATCTTAGTAATGCCCCATTGGTGTGCCTGAAGACTTGTCACCTAAGAGATTCCAGATCCTGTCACTGAAAACCAACGCTAACCATCACAGTTACCTATTTTCATCAGCTCCTGTTTGCCTCCTAGTGTTCTTGAATGCATGCAGTATCTCCAAATATATAGAACATAAAGTTCTTAATCAAACTTAGGTTTTAGACAGTTTCAGCCTAGAACTAATTCCAGAATTTGATCTAACCTCATTACTAAGCTCAAGAATCTTGTAGTTGGTGAATGTAACTGGGCTTATCTAGATAAAGAAATGGACTCATCTAAATAAGGTTTTGGAGTAGGGTTTGGTAACCTTGAGATTCTCTGACTATATTGGGCCAGAAGAGTCCATGGGGGATAGAACTGGCTTTTCAAGGGTACTGGGCAAGAGCAACCATATATCTATCCAGAGCCTGCAGGGAATATAAATATTGGGCATATGTAACCCATGTTTATTTTTTAATTTTTTTATTTTATTACTTAAAAAATACCAATCCAAATTCCTACTTCCTCCCCTCCTCCCACTCCCCTCCCACTCCCTCCACAACCCTCCCCCATACCCCCTCTAATCTTAAGAGAGGGCAAGGCGCCCTGCCCTGTGGAAAGTCCAAGGCCCTCCCTACTACATCTAGGTTGAGCAAGGCATACATCCAAATGGAATAGGATCCCAAAAAGCCAGTACATGTAGTAGAGACAAATCCCAGTGCCACTGTCAGTGGTCCCTCAGTTTGCCCCAACTGTCAGCCACATTCAGAGGGACTAGCTTGATCCCATGCTCGTTCATTCCCAGTCCAGTTGGAGTTGATGAGCTCCCATTAGCTCAGGCATATTGCCTCAGTGGGTGAACCCCTCATGGTCTTGACTTCTTTGCTCATACTCTCCCTCCTTCTTCTCTTCAACTGGACCTTGGGAGCTCACTCCAGTGCTCCAATGTGGGTCTCTGCTGAAGCTAAGTAATAAGGTGAACCCAAAGAAAAACATATATAGATCCACCTGGAAATTGGAAGCAGACAAGATCGCCTGACAAAATTTGGGAGCATGGGGGCAGGGGTAGAAGGAAGGGTAGAAGGGGAAGAGGAGGGGAGAGAGAGAGGGTTGGGGAGAACTTGAGGGAATGGGATAGTCGAGATGGAGGAAAGACAGATATGAGAGCAAAGAAAGAGATATCTTGATTGAGGGAGCCATTTTGGGGTTAGCAAGAAACCTGGCTCTATCCACAAGGATGACACCAGCTAAGATCCTAAGCAATAGAGGAGAGGGTGTCCTTGCCCTGTAGTCAGACTGGTGATTATCTTAAATATCATCATAGTGACCCATGTTTATAATCTTAGCTACTTGAAATAAGCAGAGACAGGCAGTGTGGACAACCCAGCAAGACCATCTCAAAGTAAGGTAAAAAAATAAAAGGACTGCAGCTGTTAGTTCAGGAGTATTTATCCTCTCCAGAATGCTCTAGATCCTGTATTCAATCCCTACAGAGCAATAAACAGACAGACTAAGGTTACCGTTCATTCATTTAACCACGATGCTATGAGTACTTACTGTTTGCCTAGTGCTGTGGTTAGCCGTGATGGGACAGTCAGGAAGCTCAGAGGTGACACAGAAGTAAGTAGACTATTGTGAACCAGTGTGAAAGTAGTTTTACAAAGGTCAACTTTCAAGACTATTCATTAAAAGTCAAGGGTACTTCCTCAAAGAAGTTTGGGGGATGAGAGAAAGTTGGTTAGCCTGGATGGATTTTATGCTCAGGACCTAACAGTCACAGAGGGATGAAGTATGTGAATATCTGGGGTCTTCTGGCACACTGTGCATGGCTGAACCTAGGCAAAGGTGTGTTGGAGCACCAGACACAGGGCTGGACCATGGTTGGTTATAGGGTGCTCTGTAAACCAGGCTGGGACCTTTGGGCTTCATTCTAAAAGCAACTAAGAAGCAATCACAGGCTTTAAACTAGGGAGTGACAGATTGCCTTTAGATTTAGCACAATGTATATACTTATGTCAATAAATATTCTTGGAGTTTTTACCAAAAAAGTTTGTCCTTAAATGAAATAGCAAAACATTTAACAAATACAAAATGCAAAATGCTCGCTGAGGAACTGTAGATAATGTACAAACCAGTAATCTCAGGATCTTGCCTTCTGCAGTTTGACTTCACAGACCTTCTATGACGTGTCACCAGGAGCCTGCACATCAACCCAGCCATCGATTTGGATGGCTGTTGGTAATCCCAAGCCAGTTTCGAGGGTGTGTGCATGTTCTGTGTGGGGAGCTGGCTGAAGGCATCCATAGCATTAAGATAATCCTCATTGAATATTGCTAAGCTTCCAATTGGCAATTCATCTTGCTCTTGGCATCACAACCCACTGAGGGCCTTGCTTCCCTGGAAAGGTATTAAAAGAAGGAGACTCAACACGTCCGATTTGGTAAGAACTTGTTTTCCCTGTTTCAAAAGGAGAAAGGGGGAAAGTTGGTGGTTTTGGAGAGGGAGGGGAAGGAGGAGCAACCTGGGGTGTTGGGTGAGCTGTCTAGGTGGACTCTCAGCCCTGGAGCAGCGTGATCTCATTTGCTGATGCATATGAATTCACCCTTGGTGTTCTGGTCTTTCTGCCACGAGGAAGCAAGAATTGCTGAGTGTGTGCATGTGCCTCGGGGAAGCTGTGAGGGGTTTAGAGGAAGACTAAGCCGGATTCGGTTTCTTCCCTGGAACTTAGTGATGGTGAGCACTGCTTCTCCTACCTGCTGTGACTTCAGAAGGCTTCCCTGGCACAGCTTAGGAGAAGTGTGAAGTGAGAGGACATATTTATGCATAGTACTTTAGTCTTCCGGGACTATTATAGCAAATCCCCCAAATTGGGGGTATATCAGCCACGCAGACATATTGCCTGTTGTTCTGGAGGTTGGAAGTCCCGCGCTGGGCACTGGCAGATCCTGCGCTCTCAAAGAGCGCATGCTCCTTGACTGAATGTCCGGGATGTTCCTTGGTGTCCACACAGGAGATGAAAGGAGAGGGCAAGGAATCTTTCCAGGATCTCTTGTATAAGGCCACTCACCCCGTTTATGAAGGCTCTGGTTGGAGCCCCAGTCACTGCTTTATCTGATACCACTACTGTGGGGAGTGTAACTTCAGTGGAAGCATTTGGGGGAGACACCTGCCATTGGATGCATGGTGACTGGCACGAATCTCAAGTTTGGTGAATGTTTACCTCCTGAGTAACTGAAATGACTCTCTTGTTGTTTCCATAGAAATAGATGTTTGTCTCCTTGGTTCTCTGGCATGCCAAGTTTCCACCAACAGGAAAGGTTGGGCTTTGCTCCCATCTAATTGGTATCCATAGTCACCGTGGGCAGCTCACTCCATGTTCTTAAGACTTTAGAGTCCTTTATAAAATGTAAGCAGCAATGTCCAAAAGAGAGACACAGGCTCTCAAACACAAGGTACACCAGCATCTCCTGACAAGCTTCATTAAGGTCCCCACTGATAGGCCCATGCCCAGGGGTTCTGACTCCTTATCTGAGCGTGGCCTGAGAATAAGTATTGCTAACCAGCTGTCAAGTGACCCTGGTGTGATGGTCCAGGATCACTTAAAATACACTAGACAAAAGGAAACATGATAATCTTTCATAGGTGTAGATACAATGCCCAACTCTAATACTGACTCTAGGGTCTTTAATTTGGCTCTGTGGCTAATCTCTTGATTTTCAATTTATGTAGAACTAACACAAACATGATGAAGAAGAATTTGGTGTTTAAGGGGCCAGGAACTACCAGTCACTACTGCCAAGGATGTCTGAGTGACCTGGAAATAAGGGATGGGACACCTGGATGATGAGGAACCGGTGCTTCCCTGTCATCCTGGCCCCTGGGACAATGCTCAGGTTAAAAGACCTGGTAAATCCTCCCACTTTATGGAACCCTCTATTAGATGTTGAGGACATGATTTGGGGAGATTCCTGTGAAGGATAGGAGGCTTATAGGTCAGAGTCTTCCTTGGCGATTTGGAAAAAGCCCCACTCTTCCCAGGATTTATAAGTATGGGAAGGAGAAATCTTCCCTTTGAGGAAATCCCAGGATCTGACTCTTTAGTTGAGAAGGTGAATGGAAAAGATAAGAGCAAAGTGACACCTCTGCCATTTAATGAGAAGTCTGAATTACAGATCCAAAATTAACAGTTCCTCCTCCCCCCTCCCACCTACCCACCCACCCATTACCTAAACCTTCCTTTGTCATCGTTTTTCAGAGCGTTCCTGCAGCAAGAAACGCCCTCTGGTTCTGCAAACTGTTTCTACACACCCAGGGTGGGCAAGGCTTGGGTGTAATGCTACGATGCAGTTAAGGGTCTAGGTTCTGAGATCAGTAGATAGACCAACTTCTCCCTTCCTGGCTTAGTGACTGTGACCTCAGTGAGTGCCTGCCATGTTCTTATCTACACAGTAGCGGTTCTTGTATGTGTTCATTGGCTATACGTGTTAGGGCTCAAAAAGTAAAAATACCAAATATGGGTTGAAGAGACAGCTCAGCAGCTAACAGCCACTTCCTGTTCTTCTAGGAAACCTAAGATCAGTTTCCAGCTCCCATTTTTTGATGGCACATAACCACCTATAACTCCAGCTCCAAGGAATCCAATACCCTCTTCTAGACTCTACTGGTAATGGGCACACACCATACATGTGGCCCACACATAGACAGAAACACATGTGCACAGAAATTTAAAACTAATTTAAAACTAATTTAAAAGAGGGAAAAAACAGCATGGAGGATTTATTGGAATTTATTATTGGCATCTATTCATGCGCGTGCCCCAGCTCAGCTGTCTCTTTGCCAGGCATACACAGCAACGTTCAGCTTCTTTGTGGGGCCCAGAGCCTCTACCCTCCCAGACTTGTTTATATGGCTTTGGACTGAAAGAGAAGAGCCTTGTATTTTATAGGACTGCAGAAACATGGGCAGTGGATGTTCCATGAAGAATCTGCCTCATCCTACCCCAAGAACAGATTCTTTGTTCCTAGGAAGCAAGTTCCTAGGAAGGAGCCACCAGTTAAGGACCCATTGGCCCCAGGTCGCGTGGCAATGGTAGCTCAGAACCCATGGTGGCAAATACAAGGCAGAACTATGGAAAGGGCATGCAGATGGCACTGTGCCCAGTGGTGCAGTGAGACCAGAAGGGAGCCTGACTCTATGTGCCATACCCAGGGTTTGAGACCCACCCACCAAGAAACAGCACACATGTGGGAAGCTGGTGTTGTAGCAAATGCCAGAGCTGGAGGACAAGGTCGTTCTGATGGGAACTTATGAACAGGAGGAAACACTGAGGCAACTGGTGTTCAGTAACGGAGAGGGAGGCTGTATTGGCACAGGCTGTAGAAGGTGGGAGGATGTCCACTAATGCGGCTGAAGCGGGTACACAGAGCTGGGCAGTACAGAGCTGCTGTGTGTTCTGAGTGTTCCAGATACCCGCTCTCAGGATAGAGCTCTTAGAAGAATGCAGGCTAGGGGTGATGCTATTCCAAATATGTTTTCTCCATCAGGGCCATGGGGGATTTCATTGGAAAGGAAAGAGCATGCGTGCCTGAGGGGTCAGGAAATGAATAGTGACCTTCGGATGAGTTTGCTGATGGCTTCACTCAGGCAGAGGACAAAAGCTCCCCCTCAGCTCTTTTCCTTTGGAGCTCTGAGGCTGCTGGCCAACCACTGACTCCCTCACCTAAAAGACACTAGCAAAACTGCCTGCCTTACCTTCAGATATTACACAGAAACTTTTTATAGGCCATGGCATTCTATTAATGGAACTGGTTTCATTAATTATTAATGGCAAGGGTTTTGGCAAGGTTGATAGTGAGGAACAGTGGCTCTCAACCCAGGATGTACCTTTCCCTGTGGTGAAAAGCGGATAGTGAGGAGGTATCTGGCCTGAGATAAACTGAGTGTTCACAATCTATCCCTGAGGAGGAGCCACAGACATGAGCTCATCAGAAAGCATTATCACTGGGCAGTCCTAAGACAGCCTCTCTTCTCTCCACACCACTGAGGTCTCTAGTGCTTCCTTATAGGCTGTGACCTTCTGTATCAAGGACTATGTTGTTCTCCCAGAATGGGACCAGATACCTACAGATGTCCCCTCGGTGCTTGCATAGTGACTCATGGGGAGGATGCCTTTGTCTTGGAACTGTGGCCTTGCTGGTACTTTACACGTTTGCTCTCATTCTCGGAGCTCTGATCTTTCTGTAACGTCCTGATTGTGAACCACAGCTCTGGGGAGATGGGAGATGGATGTTCAAGCGTTTGGATCAAAAACACAGGAAAATCTGAGACAGAGAAATGAGAATTGCTTTTTCCCCTGGCTGATCATGCATTGAGGATCAGAAAGGAGACCCTGGAAATGGCTAGCTAGTGGTGGGTGGGAATAATAGGAAAACCCTGTGGGGAATTTGTCTCAACACAGAAATGCTATTCTGTGTCTTGAAAGGAGATGTGGACTCTTGGGGATGCACATCTTGAAAATAACTGTTCTTATATTTTTCCAGAAATGACGGGGAATCTACAAGATAACCTTACTGTTAACATTGTCATGTGGACAGGTGGATCCGAAGTTGCTTCGATAACCTCTTAGGTACAATAACAACAAAGGCCACAGTTACGGTGACGACAACGTTAGGATGATGATAACACCTGAGCGACCTGGGGGCTGGCTGGGTGACTGTAGCATATCTCTTCCCAATACTCTGTAGAAATGGAAAAGTGTTCAGAAGAGCCGAAGGGCTTTTCCAGGGCCACTTTAACTTGAACCAGGCTTACCTCTAGGTCTGGAAGCCATTCCTGTATCTCTTTCTGCTCCCCCATCCCATCTTCTGCTCTGTGAAAGTAGAAGGCGGGCTTATGATAAGTGGTACTGAGATGTTTCTAAGCAGTTCAAATCGAGCCCTTTAATGTGCAGGGGTGCTTTCGGTGACAAGAAACCATCCCTCCTCCTCTCCCTTCCCTGGTTTACTCTTAGACTCCCTCAGGATTCTACCAGGGCATTTGGTAAAGAAAATGGGGCAACAAACAATACATACGAGAAAGCAGAAGACCTGAGGCCCATCACCTCAACTTATTCAGCCTGGGAAAATATCCGGCTGGTGCTCTTTGCTCTAAAAGCTCTGGCGTCACACGACTTCAGTTTTCCCTTAAAATGAGATTTTTCTCATCCCCACTCTCATGACAAGGCCTTGCCTTGAGGACTCCGACCACGTCTGTTGCTCATCGGTGATGATGGGTGCACGCACACAGAGCATGTTCCCTGCCTTTTCTTTTCTTCCTTTCTGCCACACCTGAGTCCCACACCCGCTCACACAGGAGCTCTACGTAATGCGCCCCCCCCTGCCTCCCACACAGCCTGGAGCAGCTTTTGGAATTCTCAGCAGTAAGTCACCTGCTCCCCCGTGAATAAGCTTGTATCTTTTCACGCCCTGACCTTATCTTTTGCCCCTTACCTCTCCATGGTGACTTCTGTGTCAGTGGGCTGTCAGTGTTTCCATGCAATTTTGACAACTTGTCCGTTTGTGTAAATGTTTATCTTGCTTTCATTCTGTCCAAGGCACACATTGAGGGCTTTGAGTAGATATTCTTTTTACTAACAGATGGAGGATGGAGTTTGTTGGAACTCCATGGCAAAATGAGGAAACTGAGGTGCAGAGAGACACTAAAAGTTGTACAGTCATCTAGTATCTGGATTTTAGAGCTGATCTTTTCTCTCTCCTAAAATAATTATGATGATGATGATGATGACAATAATAAGTTGCATCATTTCCCCTTTTCCTTTCCTTATTCCAATTATACCCTCCCCCCATCTGATTTTATTAACCAGCATATTTGAGAGCTTTCTGGAAATTTCTTTGTGAAGTTGAGAGTAACTTTAGTTTCTGGGGTTTTCAGCCCAAAGGACCCTACAGAATCAAGCTACATAATAATTTGGAAAGGGGTTGAGCCAAGCAACCATAATAACAGGGGGCAGGGGGCTCCCAGAGCATCTGGGCTGTCTAGTACTATTACTGCTTTGGAAACTGAGCAGTGTAGACAGATCACAAGTTCAAGACCAACCTGGGAAAAATAATGAGATCCTGCCTCAAAAGCCAAACCAAAGAACAACTAAAAAACAAGACCTTTCCCTTTGAGGGCAGGAATGGCCTGCCCTTGAAATTATCCTCACTATCTGTCTTCACTGCCCACCTCCTGCAGCAATTCCTTCCAGATAGATCATTGTGTATTCTGACATGTCTTTCTCATGAGCTTTTCATGGAGACATAGGGATTCTGGAGGACAGCTGTTCCCCAGGTTAGCATCCTGTATGGACCCCATCCTAAAGACCCTTCCTAGAAATTTCAATTCAGTGGTCTAGGACAGAAGCCCTGTGCTTTTCATTCTTACCGAATACTTCTGGTCACCCTAGTGCAAGTTCCTAGGCCCCTGCTTTAAGATGCCACTGCTCTTCCGAGTCCAGCAGTAGGAAAAGGAAGCACACGGCACCAGCTGATCAGGGGCTGATTTTGCCTCCAACTTTGCAGAGATGGTGGGTAGCATCCTTGCAGATCTGTGACCCCACTGTCCCCCCACTTCAGTCACTGTGTTTTAGTGCTCTGCTCCTGGCAAGTAAGGTTGAGGAACCAGGCACTCCTTCCCACCCTCTTGTGTTTCTTGCAGAAGTGCCATAATGTGTGCGTTTCATTCTTAATTTCCAAGAGATGATGGACATGTTTATCATTTGCTCTACGATCTCCTTACCAGGGGGTCCTTAGAAGACCAAGTGAACCGAAGAGATGAAAGGAGGAAGGAAGACAATTTGCACAAAGGGCAGGTTAGGAAGACAGCTGCTTGTGTAGGCGACATCTCCAAACTCCATCTCCTCTGAATAAATCATGTGGGAAGTCCCTGCTTCGCAAGGAGTGGCTGTCCCACCTTTGCGATAAGATCTCCTTAGCAACCTTTCCTGGTGGTTGTGCTCATATTTCAACCATGTAGACACATCAACTTGCTTTGAACCTAACCAGTTCCATCGATCCCTAACTTGTCACCAGTCTACAGCTACCTATTTGATTTTCTACGGTCCTTCCTTAGACTGCTCTGGAAACCAGAGCGCTTCTGACATCCACACAGGCAGGGACCTCTCTGAGGGCGGCAAATGGCTCTCAGAGGAGGTTTCCTAGGGCTCGATACGCAGCAGGAGGTGCCCAGGAAATGTTTCTTGATTGTAATTCCTTGAATCTTTGGTCTTAAAAGGTCATTCTCCCTAAAGAAGTGTCTGTGGGCTGGAGCACCGTATATCCGCATGAAATTTCCCTCTTCTCAGATAAAATGAGAAAATTCAAAAAGCCATGTTTACTCGATGCAAAGGTCTAAGACTGTCTTCATTTGGGAGTCTTAAAAGCAACCTGTAGTATGTGAGGTGGTAAGAATTGACAGGCCTGTGCCGCCTGGGTAGACACCTCTTGTCCTTTAGGTCCTCACCTCCAGCTTGGATGATAGCAATCCCTCCTGAAAATGCCCCTTGCCCCGTCTGTGCCCTTGCCTGCCATGTCTGCTCTCCTCTTTTCCAGGACTGGGTGTTCTAGATTTGGGCTGACGTGGCATTTCCTCCGGTTTCGAGAGGCTGTCCAGAAAGGTGAACCCTGACAACCATGTTCATGAGCATGCCATCCCAAGGCAGATCCTGGAGCAGGAAAAGGACAATATATAAACAGGCAAAGTCAGTGTTGACATTGAGGACACGTTAATCCATGTTAACTCCAATGTTTTGGCTGTGATGAGTGTTGCCATGAGAGTTAGCAGCAGTGAACATGGACTTAAGGTTGTAGGAAGTGTCTGGATTATCTTGCCACTTTCCTATTAATCTCAAGTTATTCAAAAATGAAGTTTGATATTTAGAAAGACAGACACTGTCAATATGCATGTTCAATAATCCATATTTAATGTGGCCAGAGTTGTATTTTAAAGATGTAATCAGAGTCTGTCATTACTGGGCTGGGTCTAACTAACTCATTGGCAGCAGCAGAGTGTTTGCTTACAGTGGCTCCTGAGTCCTAGTCCCAGATTAAAAATAAATCATCCTCAAAAAAAAAAAATTCCCAGAACATATCAGCATCTTTTTTGGAAGCAGCGTTGAACTCAGGTAAGTTGCTCTGTGGTTCACCTTCCTTCGCCCTGTTTATCATAACTCATGATTGCTCTATTTCAGAAAGACGTGATCCTCTTCTCCAGAACCAGCTGTCAAGTGAAAGACGTTGCAGAAATTTGGAAGAAAGGAGGAGGCAGACCCATGATCTCATGAAGTAAGGTTTATTGGGACTTACAGACGGGAGCAGCAGCCGACACACATAGATACCAAACTCTGGGCAGAAGGAAGTGGTCTATAGGCTCAGCTAGTCAAAGTGAGCTGTGGCTAAGCATAATGCACCTGGCCTTTGTAAAAGAAAATAAAAACTTAACAGGTTGGAGAGATGGCTCAGGGGTTGAGGGCTTGCAACTCTTCAAAGGACTAGAGTTTAGTTCCCAGCATCTATGTTAGGTGACTCACAACTGACTGTGACTCCAGCTCCAGGGACCACCATGTTCTTTTGTAGCCTCTGCAGATTCCTGAGAACACACACACAC